>NC_090895.1:23524362-23526862 GCF_036669925.1 Montipora capricornis | reverse complement strand
TACCCTTCGTTTTGCCATCCAAAAGTTTGCATGAGCATTGTTTCCAGATTCTCTTTGAACTTGCAATAAAAACAATGCGTATGCTTGTGTAAAACGAGTACTTTTTTCCCAAAAGATCATCTCGTTGTCTTTTTAGTACCCGTCATTTTGAACGCTTTAATATTTCAAGTATTTATGTGCATTAACCACTCGCATACCCTTTGGTTGACATAACGGTTCTTCTCGGAGTGTCGACCCGACTTCAAATCTGTTGTTTCACTGCAACAGATTTTTTGAATCGGACCGATTTTCATTTCCATGAATATCGGTCCTTCACCGGCTGTTAAAATACACGCAGGATTTGCGCTCCGACGCCGTGCGACCGATAAATCGGGCAGACAAATTGTACCGTGTAAACCGGCCTCTGCATTTTGAATCTTTGTTCGGAATCCCGAGGGACACGCTTTTTGGGGGATTTTTTGAAGCCGTTTAAAAACCTTGCAACACATATTTTATCGGTCTGCTTCACCCCGTGTTTTTAAATCCTATAAAACACTGCTGCTCGTTTATTCGCCAGAATGACAAGAAATACAGCCACGTGTCTCCCTGATTTTAGATATTCACTATTTTCCCCAACCCCCATAGTACAACCCCCGCCCCCCATTCCCCTCTGTGAACAAATGCATAGGGATTGCTCTCGATTTCTCTTCGGTCATCGCCATATCACAGGAGAAATTGCAAAAAATGATTATGCAAATTTGGGGGTAAACAAAATGTACTATGGGATTTGAGAAAATAATGAATATCCAAAATCAGGGAGAAACTTGTCTATATTTTTTGCCATTCTGGCGAAGTTAAGAAGCAACATCAATAGCTCAAATTGAAGTCTCTAGCCAAGAATTGGATTTCACACGAGTAGTTAATTTTACGTTCTAAGATCAGTTGCATCTGATCATGAATTTGCTGCTTTCATTTCATACTTGGTCAACAAGTGGTTTCAAACAGTAGGTTTTTCATCTCAGCAGCTGCTGTTGTTTCATTTTTATATCCTGCAAATTTTTGGGTATGCAACATGTCCCATCGTTTACGACGCTGGATTAGAATAGCCTGGAAACTCTGGATTCAAATCCCTTTCTATCCAATAAGTGGATTCTTCTTCGGTGGTCTTGAATTCACCCACCCCCATTCAGTATTGAAATTGTTCACTACCGATACCCCCCTACTCCCCTACAGAAAAAAAAAACCCCAAAACAGAAAACGATTTCTTCAAGGCTGAACCGTGATTCCAGAAAATTGATTGGTATCAGAGATTGCTTTTCGCATAATCACAAAGCTGGATTTGACATTTTCCCTAGATCCTCCATCCGTTGAGTCCCTGAAGAACATGAATGTCCAAGCAGGTGGCAATGTTACTTTAATCTGTAAGGTTTCTGGAAAGCCATGGCCATCTTTGTCTTGGACTCATGTCAGCACTGGCATTCAACGCCACAACAAAGCTTGGGTTATAATTAATATTACTGTAAGTGATCTTGGAGAGTATCGCTGTGATGCAAAAAACATTTACGGACAGGATCATAAGACACTGACCTTGGCTTATGTGGGTAAGTGAACGTAGTCAGATTCGTGAAAAGAACATTGCTAAAATGAAAACGCACGGGATGCAACAATGAGAATATCGTTATTTTTTTTTGGCATCTCAGCATGCATGAGCTAGGTTAACAGAATGTTTGTTGTTTTCCCTAGTAAGATCCATTAGAAGCCCACTCGTAGTTGATCATTGGGAGATACTTCTTTAAAAGGATGGAGTCTTAAGAAAATAGAGTTGATCAGCTTTTGTCGTTTTATTCCACGAATGCATCCGAAGAAATGTCATGAAATATTTTAAATTTGTGTATCCTCTTTGTCCCCTGTGTGCTTCAGTCATCTTACCTTATACCACTAAAGTCGATCATCTCATCTCTTGCTGTGCTGCATATTTCACTCAAACCCTGTGCCAACAGACGAAACAAATACCGTTGCAAGTTTATTGGTTGTGCAGCTTTTGGATGGTGCTAGCAGTTGTGTGCAAAGGGACGCAACGACTGCCACCAATGTAAGGACGTGTGTATCATGGGAAGGATAAGACCCATAAGACTACAAAATTCGGCTGCCATCTTGTTTTCAATATGTTGATGCGTTGCTATCTCCATGGATAGCCTATGTAATGCGCATGCGTTGCCCTAGCAATATTGGAAGAACAGTGCAAACGGAGCCAACTTGTTGTGCTACTCTTAGACGATCACAAAACCAAAGAAATGTTGGGAGTTGTTGAAACTTTTCTTTTGTTAAAGTGCTTTAAACTTGGAGCAAAAACATGCAACAACATGCGGCAGTGTGTGCAAACGGACGTAACATGCAACACCCAACAATGTTGGGAGTTGTTGGCCAACAATGTTGTGTCCGTTTAATTTGCACGTGGCATTACGTTGCGACATTCGAGCATCTTTCTCAACACTTTAAAAATGCAGCTGTTACATCCCAC
>NC_090895.1:23516862-23519362 GCF_036669925.1 Montipora capricornis | reverse complement strand
TTAATGATTGTAGAAAAGGAAGTGTGATTGTCGATATGGAGCTCAATTTCGATGTTGAAGTGGGTGAGAGTGAAGTAGACACTTTGCTGAGAGAAGTCACAGAAGATGGAAAGCTTGGTGAATTTGAAGTAGTCGAAGTAGTTGTTGGGACAGTTACCCCAGGTGAGTTATGATCTCCCTCATTGTACAGTTAAGGGCGAAGAAAGGCCGGAAGGGCAAAACATTCCCACCTCAACCTTTTTGGGACAAATTTGATATTTCGGAGCATAAGAGATAACGGGACTACACGAAGCAAGTGCCTGGTAGCCTCCATCTTGATTTAGCCAGTTTTGTTTATTAACCTGGAAAATCATCCAAGATTATTTGACGCTAAATTGACGCTAAATAGTCACAAAGATAGCTTCAAAAAAGAATAGAAATTTCAAAGAAGTGGTCTGCCCAAACGTTATCGCCTTCAAAAGAGGAGTTTTCGAATATGTTTCTTGTTACAACTGATAAGCACCCACCCACCCACCCCTCCCTAAGCGAAAGATTTCCAATTTCTTATAAATGCAATAAAAAAACGATAAAGTAATGTTTGTTGCCTCAACAGAACCTCCTTCAGAACCTGACAAAAACGACTTTATATATGGGGTAGTCATTGGAGTATCCGTATTGGTACTGGTTTCAGTTGTCGCTAGCTTCATTATAATTAGAAGGCGAAAGAGACGTAAGTCAAGACAAAGCTTTTTTTATTTTATTAGGCCCGTACAATTTTGGGGGAAACGTTCTTCCCTCCAAATCTGAATTGGCTATCATTTCTAGCGCAGATTTAATTTAATCTGGACTTTTCCCGTTTTTTAAAAGTTTCCCTTTGGGAAATTGCAAGCAAAACAGTTATCTTTGATCCCCCACATTTATGTTTTATATGTATATCATTTTTCGCTATTTTCTTCCCAATAATCCTGACCATCGCTTCACAGCAATTCAAAGATTTTTTTTACACATATTTTTTTATAAATTCCCGTACTATCATTGCCTTGATTATTTAATAAGGACTTAAAATCTACGACGGGTTCATTAACGAGAATGAATACAAGCCACAACAACAACAATTTTACCGCAATTGCTTGTAATCTTGCAATCTGATTGGGTAATTTGCCTTTGTCGATAACAATCTAGACAACGCCGTACACGTCATGCTCGCATCAGTTTGTTAAGCAATGTAACATCCAATCAGGAATGCCCATTATGGAAAATAAACCAGTCATGTTGCGAGAAGGTTATAGACAATTCTTGCACTTTCTCTGTGTCATGATTTTGGTCACGCCCCAAAATAAACACTCTTGGCGTTGAATATTGCGTTAAAAAAACTGCGCCTCGTAAGTCCCCAACAAATTTTGACCACTGTGATGATGAATATCGTTGTCGATAAGAGTACAGACAACGCTGAACTACTTTCGATTTGTTTTTTACCACAATATTTAACGCCAAAGAAAGTTTTTATTTCAGAGCGTGACCAATATCATGACTCAAAGAAAGAGCAAGCGTTGTCTATAACTTTGTCGCAATATGATTGGTTTATTTTCCAAAATGAGCGTTCCTGGTTGGCTATTACACTGCATGACAAAATGACGCAAGCATGACGTGTACAGCGTTATCTAGACTCTCATCGACAACGGCAAATTTTAGCCAATCAGATCGCGAGATTACGAGCATTTGTGGTAAAATTGTTAATTGGCCGTTTTTACACTAGCGACGCATAATTCGTCTCGGAAGAACTTGGACAAACATTTTTTCTGCGTGTGTTAGATTCTTCGAAGACACACTAAATTAGATGGTTAATGCAGACGCATAACATCTCTTGCGCCCGTCTTTACGCGTACTGGACGAATTTAACAAACGCAGAAAAAAAGTTACCCAAGATCATGCGTGTTAAGTTCGTCTCCTCTTTACACTAGACGAATATTACGAGACACGCATAATTCGTCTGGACGGCTTATGCGTCTCTAGTATAAAAACGACCAATAATGTTGGATGAAGGAGAAAGAAGAATAATCATGTTACACGTGTGGTACGCTTTTTATAATTACTGCGCACAAATTTTTTGCGGTACCCTGGAAAACAGCGACGCGAAGCCACCATACTAGAGGTTTCGACGACAACGCTCGAGCGTACAAATTCATTCATGTTGTTAAATCTTCAAGCTGAGTATTAGGGGGGGGAGGGGGTGATTATTAACTACCAAATCGTTTCTGTGGAATTCCCGAGTGTTTTGTCTGGTTCGACTCACAACCGTATTTGGTTGTGAGTCACGTGTCCATAAAAACTTGGCGAGTATTTATGTTTTTCACAAATTTTAAAAGCAACAGTATGAGAACATTTTAACACAAAATCTGTAGTAAGGATTTTCAAAAAAAAAACCTCTCAAAAAAAATATGACGTCATAAGACCCTTCTTTGATACACTTTTCAAAATATCTGTTCCATTTATTTGTCCGAATTTCATGCTACAGTTTACG
>NC_090895.1:23476862-23509362 GCF_036669925.1 Montipora capricornis | reverse complement strand
CCTACTTAATTGTATTATTCGTTTTCTTTGAAACGTGTAGCAAACGCTCAAGAGATGGAAAAGAAGGACTTAATGTCGGAACTTGAAGTAATGAAGACGCTGAAACCTCATCCACATGTTATCAAGTTACTGGGATGCGTCACTATATCTGGTAACAGTGATTTATACTCTTCTTCTTTAGATATAACTTAGAATATGTTCACTTTCACCATGTTGACAGCCTCCTCTGAAATCAATTAGTATCACTTAATTAGTATAGTCTTAGAGTACCGAAAAGCGTGACGCTTTCTTTCGTTTTATTCCCAAATAAATATTTCTTCAACTTGCATTTACTAACTTTGTTATTGCCTTTTCTGTGCGACTAGTTTTGTGATACTAAAACAATTAGCTTCGCTTCGCCTCATGGGCTATTGACCCGTAGCCCCTAAAAACGTGGGTCCTCAAAGAGCTATGTCACTTATTAAATTTTGCGTACTTATATTTATATCAATGAGGCTCAGAATATCTCATTTTAAAGGTTATAAAATAGGCTTTACACTGAAAAAATAAAACAAAACAAAAACAATCAGCATAATACTAATACCAAGGAATTTCAGAAAGATAACAGTAAGTACAAAAATTCGCAAGAATATATGCATGTTATTTGCCAGCTGTGAGGTCCGTATAGCGAAAAACTGTGACCGAGGTTTTTAAAATGCTGCCAGAGGGCGCAGGCCGAGGGCAGCTTTTTCAAGACCGAGGTCACAGTTTTTCCCTTTTCTTCCTTTCTCTCCCTCCCTCTCGGAAATCACTTTTTTAATTGCACATAATTTTCGTCTTTGGAAAACGAAGCTTGACTGGAAATAGAATGTAAACTGCAGTGAGGCTAAACAAGCACATAACTGAAATAATTTTTTAGTGACTTAACGGTTCGTATGTCTTAACATACATCTTCAGCTAAAATTCTTGAAATTATATAGTTAAAAGAATTAAGCTAACGGTTACCTCTGAAGATGTATGTTGAGACAACCTCAAGTCACTAAGTTTATTTCAGTCATCCGCTTGTTAAGCCTTTTTTGCCACCGCCGTTTGCGTTCTACTTTTTTAGTTGTTGACTCGCACCGCGCTTGATAGCGAATGCAGTATTAAAGCGACTTACAAACTGAACGTTTCAAAGAAAAATATTTTTATTTGAATTATATTTCCAAACCTCTTCTCTAATAAAAAGTCACTGTTGTATGTAAACGGATGCGGTGTCCCAAAAAAAGGAAAAAAATAGAAGAAACTTAGGCACAAGCTCACGCAACCAAGGGTAGGTTTCCGCCCGCCGTAAGCGGGCCGGGTGAGAAACTTCCGCCAGCCCGCTCCCGGAACCAATCAGATTGCATGATTTGTTGAATTCCGCCCACACACGCACTAAGAAAAGAAAAATTAAAATATTTTAGTGTTTCAGGGAAAAAGGAGGATAGTTAAAAACTACGTGTTCAGGTACAAAAATTCAAACTATGAAGTTCCATCCATAAGCGGTTAATTTCATGATCTGCAGCGATTTTCAACGTGAATAAGACGGCCATGAAGTAGTTCGTGGTATTTAAAAATCATGTGCTCAAAATACTGGCTCGTTCGCAAATGTTTATCTTCATCACTAACCTCAAATTTTCGATGTTGTTTTCCAGCTACCGTTCTAAGATTGCTCGAATTTTTTTCCTGGAATTTTTCTGCTAATGAGCAGAGGTTTTTCTGTGAAAAATTATTCTAAAAAGCAATTATGTTTGCATATACCAGCCACATGAAGTCCTTCACGGAGGGGGGCACCCTGTTACGCCTTAAAAGGGCTGTTGTAAATGATCTACTGACTAAGACTTGATAGATGAATGGCTCATTTTATTCGCAATTAACACACCAAATTTGGAGAAAACCGGAAGTAACACAATTTTTGTTTTGCGGGTCTATTTGCACCCAGACGCCGCGTGGAGACCGGAAATGAGATTATTCTTAAATACTTTTGTCCTTTGGCCATTTCAATTTCAACAGGAAAAGAAAACAAACAGCGGTTACAAACATTTTCATTTTATACTTTTTCATTTTATACGAAACGTCAAGTATAAAATCAGGGGCACCCAACGATTCTGTTCCTCACATTGTCTGTTCCCCAGAGGAATCTTGCTGGCTGGCAAAAATACAGGTGTTTCGATGAGCTGGCTGGGAAATTTTGTTATTGATAAAGGTTTTGCCTGTTGCCTGAGAATTACTGACTCTTTCTAGCATTTCAACCCGAGCTGGCTGTAGAAACTCTGAAGACTGAGGACGACTTAAAAGAAAAAAAAGAAAGAAAGAACCCCTTCCCTCTCCCAGAGAGTAGTGACAAACATACGACGGCTGGTCAGAGTGATTGTGCTTGCAGAAAAAAACCTGTTTTGTCCCGGTTTTGTCGCTTTTGTTCGGTCGTTTTGGATCGAGGGATTTGAAAGCGCGCGGAATTCCTGGCTGGGAAATAAATTTGATCAGCTGGCTGGGAAACCAACCAATTTTATCTAGCTGGCTGGGAAATTTCTTGTGTGTCTTGCTGGGAAAAAGGAACAGATAATGTTTTCTCAGCAACACTGAAAACACCTGAAAATGCCTTAATAGCATTTATTTTCATTAACTGGGGTATAATAATACATTTTACAACAAATTGGTCGTTGGGTAAGAATCTACGGTAGACATTATGAAAATCATTCCATAGACACGGACGCACCTTGAGGATAGCTTTTCGATTTCGTTAATTCTACATTCATTTGTATGTCTTTAACTTAAAGATCCCATACTTGTTATCATCGAATATGTCCCGTTTGGTGATCTCCTGGGCTACCTGAGAAAGAGTCGAGGTTTAAATGACACATACTTCAAGGACCCGGATGTTAAACCAGAAACAAATCTGAGTTCATTGCAGTTAATGAAGATCTCCTGGCAAATAGCTGATGGCATGAGTTACTTGTCTTCAAGAAATGTGAGTAATGAAAGTGAGATATATGACAGCCTCAAATTTTGAACTGTAGACCGTGAAAAGTTTGAACCAGTGAAGTTGAGCAGGTGCAAAAAAAACCCTATGAAAAATTAGACTTAAACTGGACTCAAACCTAGAACTCATGACCATGAGATGGCACAGCACAGCTCTACCATTTAAACTATCAAGCTATTTGGGAACTGGTCACTTGAGATTTCGTACTTTGTCCTGTGAGTACGAGTTCAATGAATGGTAATGACATGGATGAAAATGAAAATATTTTTAACTATGGACTGTGAAGACTCCGTCAATCTCCTTCCCAGAGCTCACATGTTTTTAGTCAGCGCCAGGACACGACGACTAAAGAACACGTGAGATCTGGGAACGAGTTTATGTTAGACTGCGTGCGATAATTATCTAATTGTCTGCCTGTCTGTCTGTCTGTCTGTCTGTCTGTCTGTCTATCTATGTTCCAGTACCTGCTACCCCTCTTAAAGCGGGATTATCAGCAGTGGGCGGTGACAAAAAATACAGAAGAAAACAAATTGATAAGTAAAGAAATAAGTAGATAGATGAAAACGATAAGAAAGTAAGTAAATAAATACCAAATATATAGGTAGAACGAACAACTATTAAGACAGCTGTGAGACAATACTTCCGGGGGAAAAAACGAGAGCTGATAGGGTGATGTGTAAGAAGGTATGGGAAGATATGAATGTTGATGGGTGTTCTATGTTCAAGGGAGCACCAACCAAGCTTGTTTAACATATTACTTACTCTATCCTTGGGATGAAAGTTGGAAAGCACCCATCTAGCTGCACGCCGCTGAACCATCTCAACTTTATGGGAGCCATTGTTCTCTACCCCGTCCGTCCCAAATACTGGAACAGTACTCTAGATGTGGACGAACCAGACTGAAGTATGCCCGTTGAGCTTTAGTAGAGATATCTGTTTTCCTTCGTGTCACACGGATCCGCGGCGAGGACTTTGCACTTTTCTGGGTTGAATTCCAAGAGCCAGTCTTTCTCCCATGCTTGTAGCCTGTCCAGGTCTGATTGCTATTGCCTGCACTGGCCGTCTGAATGAATTATCAAATGCATGACCGTATCTTCTGCAAATATGTGAACAGTAGGGTTCACATATTCTGGTAAGTCATTTATGTAGGCCAGGAATAGAGTAGGCGCAATCGCGGAGCCTAAATTATAAGGACACCGGAAAGAACTGGAAGATAAGAAGACTGTTGGAGCTCCATCGATCACAGCACTCTGTTGGCGGCCGTTAAGGAAACAAGCAATCCACAATAAGGTATTATTTCTTACTCAATACAACTCTAGTTTGGATATGAGTTTCTTGTAGTAGACGTTGTCGGAGGCCTTGGAGACGTCCATAATAATAGGGCCTATCTGTGATCTTGCGTTGAGATTAGCTTGAAGAATTGATGTAAGTTCAAGTAACTGGGTCCCACAAGATCGACTATGTAGACGATAGAGTATGTTATGCCTCTCAAAATGTGATGCCAGAGTACTTGTGAAATATGCTCTAATAACTTACTGCATATGTAGGTCAGTAAAATTGGCCTGTAGTTATTTGGCCATTCTATGTCACCCTTCTTGTACATATACTGGTGTGATCATTGACATCTTCCAGTCATCAGGTATAGAATGATTTTTAAGAAAGGATGAGAAAATTACTTGGAGAACAAGTGCTATGACGGAGCAAGTTCTTTCAGCACTCTTGGTCTCAGGTTTTAAACGTTCAATAAGCTTTCTAATGCCCTCGATGCAGATGTCAATGTCTGGCATTTTTGGATAAGGGCTGCAGGTGTCGAATGAAAGACAGGAGTCCCCATTAGCGGGAGGAAATACAAAGTAGAAAAGGTGGCGTTCACTGAATTAGCTTTCTCCAATGTATCGGTCACAGTGACTGCACTTTCAAGGGAGGTACACCACTGATGTTTGATTTTGCATGCTTGATGGAGGACCAACACTGTTTACTGGCTTCCGGGGTATCAGAAACATCGCAGTTTTCTCTGCACCACGTATTTGATCTTCCTATAACGCGAATCCTTTCCAGCATGTATGATGTCTCTATTTCTTACCCAGTGGATTTCAGTCTGTTTCCAAAGAACGTTCCCTAGAACACACAAAATCAATGGAGACTGCTATGAACACACCACTCCCTTGGTGTTTTTCTGTCACGTTTGAAGATGCTAAACTGTTATGACACCATGTATAGGAGAAAATTTCACCACTTGCTATATCACGAGTGAGCTTCCACAAGATTACTAAACTCAGCCTTTCTTTTTTAATTTAAATTGAGTAATCGAAGTGGGAGACGAATCTTTCTCTGTCCATTACTTGTGCTGTTGTTAACACAAGGGGATCAGGTAGCCAAGGGCTTTTTGTTGGAGTTTGTCCAACTGGGCCATTTAAAGTTGAGAGAGCTTCAAACATGTTTGTCAGGTCCAGATTGTGGTAAGGAAAAAATGTCCAATAATATGGACAGTCGCATGAGCATAATGGCCACACCACTGTTATTAAGAGCGGAGAAAGTCGAACAGCCGATCGATTGACATGCAGCGTGAAACCACCGAAGATCGCAAAGGCCAAAGTTAAACGTTGAATAAGGTCCTAGGTTAGTCGAAATGTCACCTCACGTGAGCAGAAGCCCGTAGAGAAGTTTGTAGCCGGAGAGTTGAGACGCCATGTTGAAATGTACTCGGCTAATACGGCGCTATAAGACGCTTCCAATCTCAATTTAGTATCTTTAGGCTGAAGAGGAACGAAGAACGACGACTTGAGGTGAAAAGGGATTGCAAATTGCAAGAAAATTACGGACGCAAAAAAAAAAAAACTGTGGCAGCCATGATCCTGCGGCGGAAGACCACATGATCACCTCAGTTGAGAGAGCTCGAAATGCACAGTTGCAAAGGACAAAGCTTTCGAGTGCGGCTTGCTGAGTTCTTGATAGTTCATAACGCACCGCATTGCAAGTTTTTCCTTCCATTTGGCAGCATTCTAGCATAATCAGGAGGCAGTGTGGCCCAGTGGTTAGGGCGCTTGCCTTGAAATCCGGAGATCCCGGGTTCAAGACCCGCTCTGACCACTCGTTGAATTTCTTCCTGGGAGTCCCTGGTTCGACTTCCCAGCTGCACTTGTAAATAGCCGATTGGTTTGCCTCCGGCCAGTTGGGATTCTTAACAGTTTTTGTTGTTGTCTCCTGTTCTTTCGTAGGTTATGTTTCATTGGGGAACCGTCTTTTAAGTATGTATTTATGTATTTATTTATTAATCAGGTTAGGGAGCCATATCTTACTTAGTTCGATGCTATTTGAATTACATCGATCGCTTTAACCAATACTAGCTAAACGCACTGACTCCCATTGACACTTGGCAGGCCCTGCAGAGTCTTACTCTGATTTCCTAACTCTTTTTATCGGAGACCAGTTTAACTTATAAGTCACTAAAAGGCAATTTATTTGTGATTGTTCCTTTGCAGACGATTGAACTTTGATACAAATTTGAGGTTGAGCCGATCACTTCCCTCGCCGTAGTTTGAATAACCATTTAATTATTAAATTAGGTATTTTCTTGATAGATCATTCACCGAGACCTTGCTGCTCGAAATGTTTTGGTCGGAGAAGGAGAAACATGCAAAGTGACAGACTTTGGAATGGCCAGGGACGTTCATGTGGAAAGTGTTTATGAAAAGAAGTCAAAGGTACGACTCCATAGCCTTCAGTAAACCTATTAGAACTGAGGTCTTGCAAAAAAAAAAAAAAAGACTCTTGATTGTTTAAAAAGACAACCTGTAATAGTGTAAAAAGAAAGTAAAAAGGCGCGAGTTAAAAATCGCACAAAAATCAGTTTTTCACACGAATTTGGCCATTTTAAATTTTGAATAGTAAGTCAAGATTTTTGTAATTTTATCAGCTTTCTTGGTCCGAAATTTGACGGAAAACTGATCAGGCGCTAATATTTTCGATCCTTAAAGATAATTACATTAGCGATCAATGCGTACTATGATAATAGAGATTTGTGTGTCAAATTTGCTACCCGTTACTACGCAACCAGACATATCATTTTACAGATAACTTACATCTGTTGCCACCACCCAATTTTTTCCCAGAGGATAAAATAATACTCTGGACATGTATGTAAGGTAAATATAGGTGCCGTTACTCGGGGCACCGCGATAAATGACCCTTCAGCGCATTGTTACCGACATTTCCCATGGAAATTTACTAAGAGATCAGACGAAGCGCCCATGAAATTTATCGTGGTAAATTGGAAAGGTGCTTTGATGCCCGAGGAGCAAGAGCCAATCACGATGCTGATGAAGCTGTGATTAAGTTTCCCACCAATGAATTGATTGACATTTCTTTTTACCTCGGGAATCTGCGTAACGCGTGACCGCTGGTTAACACGGATTACGAAAACCCAAGGTAGAGGCACCGCGGGATAATTTACCATGGAAAATGGCATTTACTCGAAACTGTATGACCCCAGTAAACACGCCAGATTTCTCATCGATCGATGGAAATGTTGGATTTCTACAAATCATACAGGGAAGATTCCTGCAGGACTCATTTCAAGGGCCTGGTCGGCAAATGAGTTTTAATGGGGAAGGGATTTTTCAATATTTGATTTTTGGAAACATGAGACCAAAAACTTAAAAGTTTTTGTTTTGATTTTCCCAACTACAGTCGTGGTCAAAAATTCTCTGGACACCTTCAATAATGCGCCCAAAATTCGCTGCAATTAAAGGTGTACCTTATTTTTACAATAATTCCCCTCATAGCCGTCTCTCAAGTGCCACTCTACCACCCCAAGCAATGATGGAACCAACTACGGCTTTTCAGAATGTTTTCGGGTTTAAAATCAGCATTAAAAACCGCTCGTGATTAGTTAACCTCGTTTTTCTAAAAAAAGTTCTAGGATAGTGGGATTGACATATGAAGTGATTAAAAGACTATAAATATCAAAAAGAACTTTAAACCAGTTCTCCCTTTGAATACTTTCAATTTAAATGCCATCGGGTCTGGGTTATTCTGCAGGGGCGAATCCCAGTGAAGTGGACAGCTTTCGAAGCTCTTATGTTTGGTCGTTATACAACCAAGAGTGATGTGTAAGTAGCGATATTAATCGGTGTGGTTTATTTTTCACTGGCCGTAGCTTAGGTTGAAGAAACCAATGTTCAGTCACGTGACCTCCTTAACCAATACAAGCAATGCCTGCATTATGTCAATGTTTTTCCTGCACTTAGCATCACAGTCTGAAAAGAAGTGAGGACTAACTAAATGAACTCTTTATTAACTGATATCTTTTATAATGCAGCTGGAGTTTTGGAGTGGTACTTTACGAGATCTTCACTATTGGTAGGTCTCGCATAATTTTCAAAGAATTGAGTTTTCTGATAAACAGTTTTCGAATTACAGTTTTCCTGCACTTGTAAAAGAATAATACCTGAAAGATGTATGTTGTTTCTCGTTCAATTAAGGTGGATCACCCTATCCGAGGATAAACGTGCGAAAGATTATGGAGTTACTCAATGAGGACTACCGGATGCCTAAACCAAATCATGTAGCGGAGCCCCTGTAAGATTCAATAACTTCTCGTTGTATTTTACGATTTGATGTTTAGAATCAAGTGGCTCTCCTTATCCCCCTTTTCACAATAATGACTCGCATATCATAAGTGCAGTGATGGCAACCATCATGAAAATCATGATGGTAACAAGGTTGTGACTATGTTGGTGACGAGTTCGAGCATGGACGACGAAAATAAACTCTTCTGGGGGGTGGGGTTTCTCTACCCCCCGCCCCGTAAAAATGCAACTTGCCTTATTTTAATCACGTCTCGACTATTCCCAGTAGTTGAGCGTGGAGCCTTTTTAAACGCAAGTGGCGTGAACGTTGTGGAGGTTTGGGAGAAAATTGAAACTTTGTTTCAAGTGTTCATGTCACCCACATAACCTTAAAAATTTGCTAATTTCCCATCAATAGGTACCTCAAGATCTACGAAGGCAAACGGGGTCTCCTGAAAATATAACTCGCTTTATCATAACTCTTTCGCGATTTGTCCGTTTCGTTCATGTCCTACAATATTGGCGAAGCATGCTGAAAAATTGGAACTAGCGGTTTCAGAGTGAAAATAGAGAATGAAAGATTTCCTCAGTTGCATGCTCACAATGTCGTCAAAACTTCCAATTTGGTGATTTTACGTCGCCGTTATGCAGAGTACCGCAAAGATATATGCTAAAGTCCGTGCTGCACGTGCAGCACGGTTATTTATAGTTTTTTAACCAATGATATCTCACTTTTGAGGCATTGTTGCCGTCGCCGTCGTCATTTCTTAAGCTCCCTATTGTCATGACGATAAAGGCAAAGAAATGTACCAAAATGTGAAATGCACTTCCGGGTGTGTTGATTGTTTGTGCCGATAAAACATGTCGCTGAAGCTCTTTTAATTATTTGCTGACATAAGTTTGCATTTTGCATCACTTTTATGTTCTTTATCTCAAGGACTGATTGCTACTTTCCTACAAATAATTCTACCTTTTCCGTGTAAATGTAGCTCACTTTATATCTTGCGAGAATACCCGACTGATAAACGAGGGTCGTCGTGAATATTCGGGGACTGATAATAGCCATTACTATTTGTACAGGTACCAACTCATGCTAAACTGTTGGCAGCAGGTACCCCACGATCGCCCAACGTTTGAACAACTTCGACGCGAGCTTAAACTGATGGAAAACCAACACAAGGTAATTTAAGTAATTTCTGAAGACAACATTCAGAATGATGAAAACGAAGCAATGAATAATCCGTAAGGGTACAACCAACAAAGACACAATATATATAAATGAACTTAGTGCTTTTGTCTGTCTTCATCTGTTTCAGTGTCGTGCTTTTTATGAGGATGTTTACTCTTTTGTTTATCCTCTGTTACCGAACGTTATCTTACACTTGTGTTTCACATTTAGTTCAATTGCACATTTCAAAATCTGCATTCAAACCATAGTTCAAACTGCGAGTTGACGTGGAGTTGAAATCCGCATTGATTACTGAGAATCAAAACTGGAAAAGAGGTGCTTTACAAATTTCTTGCTGTAGTATTAAAAAAACAAAAAACAAAAAAAAGAAAAACAGCAACATTTCATTCTTTTCTTTAGCACTACTGGGAGAAATACACGAAATTAGCTGGATAAGGTGTGCTTCGAATCACACAATTAAATATAACCGGGTAATCATAATAAAAACGCATCCTGCAGTTTTCGGAAAACTTGTTTTCGTATGGATCATCCATGAATCAGGAGGTCTCGAGTCGAAACCTTTTTGAAGTACTTTATCTGAAACGTCTTTTGCCAGAAAATAATAACTTGAATTCCACTTGACCTTGGGTAGCAATCGATAAGTGAGGAAGTATATTAGGAACGCCAAAAAAAAAAGAAATATAATCAATGAAAATTGCAATAGGAAAATAAAATCTAGATTCTGCCGCCTCAAAATTCCAAATTAGGATCAAAGAGGCATTGCACATTAACTGGGAAAATCCCATTCTTAATCAGCAGTTTGGGCATTTAGATTTGTCTCTTTCTTTTTAATTACGCTGTTCTTTTGTCTTTTATTTTAATTCTATGTGTGCGATATTTTTGTTTCCTGGCATTTCATACTTCATATTCAAATTGTACGCAAGTTCTGATACGTAATTTTGAAACGTACCTTCATATAAATTCAAGTTTACAAACGTAAAAGAAGCTCATTTGCAGCTGAAGATGACATGAGTATGTCGAAAAATGTATTGTAAATTAAAAATTGTCGTTTCTTTTTTGAGAGAAAATTAAATCTTTAGCCATGCTTAAGGTGATTCCCTAGTATTGCACTGCGCATCCTGTTCTGCGCATAACACAGCGTAAGCCCCGTTCGTATTCAGGCATGGCTAAGAGGCTTTATGGTCAAATTTCATGGCTCTTTATCTCACAAGTCTCAACGGATATTCTAAACAAAAAATGTTTAAATTAAACCATAAAGACTCGTACCCATGTGTGAATATTGATATATCGAACGTGGCCAAAAACATTTCAAAATGGCGACCTTTCGCGAGGGAAAGCTCGCTATAAAGAAGAATGGCCGTTTTCAGAGCACAGCAGTAAAGAGCAAAACAAGAAACTTTTTCAACTCTCACAAAACAAAAAGTCGAGTGATAGCCTTGATGATGCTAAAGAACATTTAAGTCCGACAGTGAAAGTGAAACCGCGCTATCGGGGAGACGTGTTGTCGAGGGGTCGAGCTTGATTTGCTTTCTGTTTTCTCCTAAACGAGGTTGGTGACCTATCTTTTTTTTGGCATAATTTTATTCTCTTACTGATCTTCTTTGCGCTGTAAAAAAATTACAAAAAATTTACGTCAGAAAAAAAAGTTACTGGAAAGATAGTATTCGTAGCCATCACTCGTGGACACAAAATTGTCTCCTCGAGATCACGCACCCGAAGAACATTTGTAGTCAGTGCCTTTTCAAGACTTGTGCCTGTGCCATAAAACAAACATTAAATTATTCCTTTTGAGCAACACAATTCACCTGTTTTGTTATTTCAAGAATTACGTCAAAGCTGTGCTTCCTGTTCTTGCAAAACGTAGCCTGAACCGATGGAATAAACTTGTTCTTGATAGATGAAGGCGCAATGCTTAAATGAGTAACTTGAGCAAGTTATGTCTCTCAAACGAGCTTGATGACCTACTTTTTTGATTGCACATTTCGAGTCACCATAATATAGGGAACAATCGAGAAAAGTTTTAAAAAAATCTTACGACAACTTCTATTACTAAGGAATCACCTTAAGTGAATTGTGGCCAAGAAATAATAATAACGATGTCTATGATGTTGATGTTGATGATGATGATGGCACGAGCCGAATCGTATACTCTGTCCCCTACGAGAAAGTAATTAGTTTTCTATATTTTACGGAATGGTCATTCCTTCTATTTGACCAATGTCGTAAAGACTTTTTTCTTTGTCCATCTCAGCTTTATGAAGAACAAAACGCAGCCAGCTAGCAGCGGTTACAAACATGAGAAACAAGCGCATTGCTTGCAATTATTTACTGGACGCCGTGTGCTTTAATATAATCGTTTAAATTTATGCCGGCGATATAAGTAACTTTGTAATAATGACAAAGAAAAAATAGGTGTGACTTCTAATGATACAATCAAAAAAAGCAATTTTATAGATATAGAATGATATTCAACATGAACTATGATGAGAGATCAGCATGGTCATTTAAAATGGCGAACTCATCTATCACTAACAAAACAGGCTGATTGAGGAAAATTTTAGGTTTGTCGAATTAGATCCGAATTATCTTATGTAGACGCCAAAAATGTGGTTCATTTACCAATATAACAGAAACACGTAAGGGACATTCTGCGCCCCTCACCCCCTCCCCCAATTACATTGTCGTTGTAGAGTGTCCAAAGAAAGGAAAGGAAAGGGTAAGAACTTTATTGAAGTGTCCAGTCTTTTATAATTTAGCGCAGGATTACTAATTGGGGACACTGTAAACTGAAATCAACACATTAACTCAAATCAAATCAAATCAAATCAAATCTTTTTTCGTCTTTTCACAGAGGCTCATCAATATGAAAGACTACGACAAGAAACTCTACGAAAATGTGGAAGACTTGATGTTTTAGAAAGTCTTTGTGGGTTGATTCTCTACTCGTCCTGACTGCGTTCTTCCCTTATTCACTCAACTTATCTCGTTTCTTCGTTTTTCAGGCACAGTGGAATATGATAATAGTGTTTTAGATTTTTTATTTAGGAAAATAATCATATTGTTTTTCTGCTTGAGGCCTTAATCGGAGATTGGAACTAACCAGTAATATTTTGCCAACTAGTTGTTTTTATTCTCACGTTACTGCAGAAACGAGCACTCTTTCTTTATAGGAAAGTACTGCTAGATCTATTTAACTCATTTTCTCATTTTTAAATAATTATAGCCAAAAGCGATTTATGGCTACTTGCTTTGTAGCGCAATGTTGATAATGCAATCAAGTTGTTAGTGTTTGGATATCGCTTCTTAGTACAGTTACATAGGTGGTAAATGAAAATTCTCTGCGCTGATTGGATGCCGTTGAGGTGATTATTACGAGATAACCGCATAAGCGGTTTTTCAAAATGGCCGCAAGCCGTTTTGACGAATTGACAGACAAAGAAATTAATTGTTTTCAAGAAAATGCATATTTTTCAAATAATCACCTACTTAATTATACTAAAACAATTATTCCGCTCAGGCTCGGTGAATGTCGGTAAATAAAAACTTCGACTCTGTCTCGGTTTTTATTCACCAATATTCACCTCGCCTTCGGTGAATAAGCCCGGGCTTCCGATTGCTGTGATTGGCCCAAAACATCTTGGGCCAGCTTCTCAACCAATTAGAATGGAAATAAAGCTCCTGAGCATGATCTTCCTGCGCTTTGCCAATCTCGTACCCAGAGTCCTCGGGCTTCTAATTGGCCAGCGGGTCAGCGCCCGGAGAGACTCTGGGATAATCGACTTGAACTATATTTTTGATTGGGCGCTTGCATAACAATGTCAGTCTGACAGGAAGTTGATAAGTAATTCGGAAACCCCAGAGTTTGGAGGGAGAATCAAAATCTAAAACTAGTTTCAGTGCTGTTTGTTTTTTTTTCTATCTCAGAAATATATAAATCACAAAAAATAATAAAATGACGCAGTTTGAATTATGTCTAAAACCGCATGGGAGTTGTCCCAGACTGCTGAAAACTGATTACTGTTCCGCAACCTCGTTCCTAGGGTCTTCTCGGCTTTCAATATGGCGGCGGTTCTTGAGAAGACCCTGGCACACAGTGAACTAAAAAGACCGCTGATTGGTGCTTTTCTCACATGAACTCTGATTGGTGTAGGTGTAGAAAGAAAGATGGTGGTTAGATAGCAGAGCTAGAAGATGAGCAGAATTCGTGTTTAATTATTTGCAAAATTGCAGCTCTCCCGTAAGAAGCAGCCACAAATTAACAAGCAAAAAAGTCAAAAATAGTTCACCGTTTTTTCAAGTTGCACGGTGACCTACATCAGGCCTCGATTCCAATGAAAGCTACGTTGGCTTTTCACGACCTCTGGCATAGCGATCGCTCTATATATTGAAGGATATAATGGTGTTTGAAAGACGTAAGGGTAATTAATTGATGTTATTTCGTACGTACCTTTACGTTTTGGTTCACTTTGGCGTCTCATAATTATTGTAATTCCCTGACGAGAGTATTGTTACTGTTGTTCAATGTTTTGGGTAGACTTTCATATACAGGACCGAAATGGCGGAAGACAAAAGAACAACCATTATTATTCTGATTAGGCCTTGTTGATTAGGTATTGTTATGTTAGCTTTGTTCTTTTGTTTTATGGACGTTAATTATTCAGGGTCCGGTATATGAAAGATAAGCCCATGTTTTCACCATGTCAGATTGTGTTACAAATTATACAATTGTGCAACAGGGTTCATTGATTATTGATGTAGTTGATTTAGCAGTTCTATGTGGTTCTGTTGATTCGTGTGACAGCTGCAATGAAGGTGGGTCTGTTAAATACAGGTCAAGACTAGAGGTCGCTGCTCCAGTAATCAACAACTAAGCCAAACGTTTCCCCGAGACCTGAAACAACATTTTTGTTGAGTGATTATGGAATGTGACCTGTGTTTTATTTCAATAGACCTGCAGCTGCAGTACTCCATATTCTTTCCCATCCCTTCCACACTCTTCAGCTAGTGGTGCACACAGATCTAGCTCGGGTCGGTTTTCATCATTGCCTTTTACTTTCATTAATAAAAAATATTAATCTTCTCACCCCAAACAATGTGCATGTCATCTTGTAATTTCCAAGAGAGTTATTTAAGATTGTGAAGTCTTAACAATAATTATTATTCTTGAAAATAATTGTAAGGCTTATCTTATTGGTCTTATTGACCTGTCAATTCGCTACCGACTTCAATTTTTGCTTCTTCTGATTTAAAAATATAAACATGTATATTAAACAGTATTCTTTAATTTTGTACACATTACTTTTTTAGCATCACATTCCTATGAGTTTTCTTGTACTCCAATCATTTGAGTTGGATTATCGGTTTTCAAATCATGCTTTGAAAATATTCTCTAGCATTGCTCAAGTTGTGGCATTTTAATTACTGTCTGAAGATGTGGTACATCGAGTGATTTGGAGGAAGATTGCAGACTGGACAGGAGGATTGCGAAATAAAATTGAAGGTGACAAAGCACAGGAAATTTGCAGCTTCACCAGCAACCAGGAACTATTTCACAAAAAGAAATAGTGTTTTGTTTCTGGAATGGTAAGGGCAGGAGAAAAGATAAAATACTGTTGTGTGGGTCACTTGGTCGGTCATATATATTTCGCTTCATCTATTGAAACTCTCAACAAAGAAGGACAAAAATGTAGACGCAATCTCTCCGACCGGTTAGAAGTATGTAAAGGAATATTAGACATTAAAGAGAAGCACATACTTATACTTATCTACAAATACCTAATTTTCCTTCAAATGCCACAGCATAAAATTTCAAAAATTCCATTTTCTGTGAATCTTCCATTACTTGTGGTACATGTGAACCTAGGAAGTTACCAGTACTAGCATTAAAATAACTGGTTCCTGGACAACCCAATTTACTACTACAACTCACCAGTTGGAAGCTTGTTTACATTACGTATTACCATGACGAGAGATAGCTTTGGATTTTTCAACAATATATCCCTTTAACATAACCAAAAATCATTCAGATAGTGAAAACTTCATATTTATGACCCATTTCGTTCACTTTCATGCTTGTCAGCATTATGATTTGCTATACTTCAGGTTCACATGTTCACAAGTTGTTTTTATGTCTCATAGATGTTTAGATGTTTAATTACAAACTCTGTTTTGAATGGCCACTCTACTTCATTGTGTAAATAGTTCACCCTGAAGTCTAAATATTAAATACAAATTACACGTTTCCGGTGTAAGGTGTACGTTTAATCTTAAGTTCGTAATTATTGATGATGATGATGATGATGATTATTATTATTATCATTATCCCAGGTCCCAGGTCTCTCTTTTCTTTCTTCTTACAAGGGCAGTACTTTCCTTAGTATCTTTGCTGTCCCCATCAATGCTGTTTTCTGGATCGTTTCCGACCTCACATTCACGCCGATTCGCTTCGTGTACTCCTTAAAGTTGACCGATACGGCTCCAAGGGCCCCAATAACAACAGGCACTACAATTAATGACTTTTCACATGTGTCAGCCTTTTGTAATTCATCTTTTAATACTTGGTATTCTAAAGTTCCCTATCTTTCACCTTGTCATCACCTGGGATGGCAACATCAATTAATATGACAACCTCTCTCCGTGTTATCAATAAAGACAGTGCCTGGTCTTCTTGCTTCGATTTTCCGATCACACTGGACTGTAAAATCCCACAGTATCACTTTCCACCACTCCCTCACGCTTCTTTTCATACCAGTTATTAACTCTTTTCAATCCACAAATTACAACAAAGTTGCCAGTGGATATACCGCGCCAAGTTATCGTGCCTTCCTTTATATTTTGTCTGCGCCAGCTTACCGCACTCACTCACAACGTGGGTCATTCTCCTTCTCCTTTGCTTCATTTTTGTACTCCTTTGGGTCCACAGCTTCTGTGATGATGACTACATTGCTATCTCCAACTTTCCCGAGTAATTAATGCTTCTCCACTATTTTTCACATACCAGCTCAAGTTGTTCTATTTCCTCCTCACGCGGCTCTCACAATTGATGAGGCCTCTTCCTCCGTTCTTTCCGGGTACGTATATTCGTTCATGTGATACTATCAGTTTCTTTATCCAGTAGCCTTATTATTATTATGGTAAACTTTATTGGTAAAATCATTCAAGGCATATATCAACATCATTGCGGGCACAGCCTAGGCAATGTGGACTAGAATATAAATGATATATATGTGCATGTTGCATATGTTAGTATAAATCTAAGATAATAAAAAGTAGCGTTAAATGCACTATTGAATAAGACAAATATTCTAAAAATAAATAATAACAATATTCATAAAATAAAAAAAACATTGTAACCGTATTTAAAAATCTCAGCATGATAAAGCTAAAATCTGCTCTTTCAACTATTATGTTGCTATATTTGAGCATTTGCATAATTACATGCACGAAAATCTCTTAACAATCTCACAGTTCTGAGAAATAACCCATTTCTGAGACCGTTTCAATTGTCAACCTTGCTACTTTCGGCCCAAATAGCATATTCAGTTCTTTGTCTAGGTCTTTGTAGTATGCACCAATATAGTCAAGTACTATGGTGAGAAGCGTCACTTTGTAGCCTGGATACAAGTTATTTCTTCCCAATCTAACGTCTAAGTACTTGTTCTGTTTGTATTTGGTTCTTTCAGCAATTGTTCCTAGAGTGCATGTCGTACCTTCCACTAGAGACCATTCTTTGTTCTTTTTTGTCTAGTATACTGATATCTGGCTTGTTTGCACCGTCCTTAGGACATTTTTCAAGTTGCCATGGTATGTCCCATAATATCTTTGCTTCTTTGTTTTCTTTGCTTGGCTGAGGGTGGGATTGCACATGCCATGGAGAAGAATAATCAGATTCATCGAAACCATAGTTTTCAAGGACAGCATGATAGACAGGGCGAAGCATTTTGTCATGTCGAGTTTTGTAAAGTGACTGCGCTATATGTGAGCAGCCACAAAGTACGTGTGATACAGTCTCCTGTTTCTCAGAACAGAGTCGGCAGGACAGTTCTTGGTGCAACTTCTGCAACTTCTGGGATCTGTAGGTCTTGGCATTCAGGAGTTGTTGTCTGATACTTGTGTCGATTGACATTACAATGTCTGGAATGTTCTCCCACTGTTTAAAGATGTCATATGAATTATTTGATATTTGGGGATCATTCCAGTGTCGAGTCACAAATTTCCCAACCCAGGGCTGTTTCTGTGTATCTCTCATGTGCCTGTCGGAGCTCGCCTTGTCTATAATGCTCTTTACTTTGTTTCGTTCCTTACCGCTTACGCGCATTTCTTTGTCGCCGTTTTTCAAGATTGTTTCTCCATCGTCAAAATCACATTCTATGTTCAGTTCCTTGCGTACTTCTTGGCATCTTTAAATATAGATCTTAAATCGCTTTGTTCTTTTTTCAGCTAGGATGACTTTACGAGTTATTATTATTATTATTATTATTATTATTATTATTATTATTATTATTATTAGCGGATCTCCGCGCGGAGTAGAATAGTTAAGAAAATATGGTAACCCATCTATGGGAGAAAATTTGGTTTTATAGCCATGACGTCGTCGACCGTCCTTCCGTACGTATGTCCATCCCTTTATGTATGCCAATGTGACCAGTATCACGCTAGTTTACAGCATATATCTTTGACATTAGACATCCATGTTATGATCCATTGACACCTGTCAAAACAAGGTATCTGCTGACCAGTATCACGTGATCATATTGTGGGCTTAGAACTCACCGAGGTCAGCTGTATTTCGCATTTTTTTGCATAAGAATTGTTTTCATTTTCTCTTCTGGCCGTTGTAAGTCCCAAGTGAAACTGGAAACAATGCTTATGCTAAAATTTGGAGGGCAAACAAACAGTCTTATGGTATTTTTGAAAGTGGTCTATATAACCGCGTTCATCTGCGCACAAAGTAGTTACCGGTAGTTGCGTGGAGTGTGATTATACGGCGAAAACTTGAAAATGGGCAAGGATGAACGAGGAATAGAAATAGGGAAATGTGCTTGTGGTGAATGCGAGGATTTCATGACGTGAGAAGGAGCAACTTGTGGCTACTGTGGCTGTTTGCTGACTGGCCATTTTAAAGAGGATGCCCGCTACTCCTCTGACTCCATTGGTTGCACATCGGCTGCGGGAACAAGTAAAAGCGCTAGTCCAGAGAAGTGGAAAGATGAAGACCTAGGGTGGTCCCCGAACCCAAAGGGCGAGTATACTGCATTCTCAAATAGTATTTTGCCAAATTTCTACCTGTCCTTTTGGACCCCTTGTCCCTACAAGGAACTCTTTCGACACTGTTTCGTTACTGAAAGGCAAGGTTCGCAAGGCTTTGAAAGCAATAAATCACAAGTTGGCCTTTGTGACTTCTGATAATCCAGCTGCTGCCAGGAGATTCATGGAGGAAAATTTTAGCGCAAAACGCCATGACGTTGCCACGATTAAGAACATCATTGATGACCTGTCAAAGCTGAAGGTCAAAATCTATGAAATGAATGCGAAAGTAACTGAAGATGATTATGCGCTGGTGGCTTCAAACGGATGGCATATTAAATCTGGCCACAAATTTAGTCATGGTGCCAATGGAGAATTTATGCAGAGTTTGAAATCAATCAAAGAGACTGCAGGCGAAACCAAGGAGCTATTGGAGAGGCTCGAGACAACGTTGCGTCAAATTTCCATTGAAACAGGGAAACGCGGTAAAACGGAAGTCAAATTAAGCGATTGTTTGAGGAAAGTGAACTAGTCAGTGGGGACAGTGAGGCTATTAGAAAGCTTTCACATAAGTACATTATCCACAAAAAACTTGTGGCAGAGTATGTTGAGTATGTTGTCCGGATAAAATTGTGCAAGGAGAAGAAGAAAGAGGAGACTGAAAGGGAGCGAATGGAAAAGCTAAACCGGGAGTACAATAGCATTGACTGGGCTGGACTGTACAACTCTGATAAGCCGCCGTCCTTGAGGGTGAACTTGCTATCCTTGAAATTTCCCATCACAAGATCACCTTCAAAGGGAAGAAAGCTGAAAAGATCGCAATGATCAAAGCGCACATTGGCAGCTTGCTTTACAGTTCAATGGAGCTAAGAAAATGTGAGGCAACAAGTGACCTCCTTCCGAGGTCGAAACTGACTCGCAAATTGATGTAATAGATCGACGTTGTCGGTTCAAACCCGTGTAGCAGAAGAAAGTATCCTTCAAATCTTCGTCTGCTAAGAGCAAGCAGCCTAAGCCTCCTTTGAAGTCGATTTTGTCGGTCAAGCGCGATAGAGCAGCGATGAAGGCGAGAATATTACACCTCTTGCCTTCATTTGTGGTTCCCACTGTAAGTAAATGTAACTAAAGTTGCTTTTATTGAATGTGAGTACATACAAATAAGATTGATTCATGGAAACGCTTGAAGTCGCAAAGGAAATGTTCGATTCTCATCATATTTAACCTTCCTTGGCGCTTTTACCACGTCCCTTGTGGCTCTCAGTTGGCTTCAGCGTTCATTCAACCTTCACATTTTACACAAACAGCAACGTTAACGCCACCGGGCTTCTTTTTCCTCTAAATATGCCCCAATGTTAGATGCTGTGTTGTCATAGAAACCCGGTTCTTCTGGTTTGGTATGGCGCGGGCTCTCCATAGTGCGTTATGCATGCACCAGCATAGAAACAATGTAAAAGCCTTTTTTTCATCCGGCTGTTGAACAGTTATTTTAGGGTGCTTATGTGCGCGACGTTTTTGAGACGCGGACGACAACCGAGAGTAAACATTTCACATGCCAGGATAGTAGTGACGGTCTCCCAGGTTCTTAAACTGATCATCTCTAAGGGAAAAAGGATACTTAGAAATAGAAATGTGGCTATGTAGAGAAAAGTTAAAAGCGAAAACAGCCAACTTCCGGCTGCCGTTCGCGTCTCAAAAACGTTGCGTGCTCTAAACTCTAAAACAATTAAATCCTGCTCGATCGAGACCAAATCAGTTAACTGTATACCCACTTTAAGGACGTTTGCGCCCATTGCTACTGCGCATTTTTTCGCGCATGTCATGTACACGTCAAGGATCGCAAACCACGAAAGTAAACAAACATGGCATCGAGCCAGTGTTTGATCCTGCCCTGGGTAAAGGGTCGCTTGTCGAATCATGGGATAGCTGTGGACCCAGGTCTTCTTGGAAATGTCGCGCAATGGACTGACAGTGGAATAGACAATCGCTTTGAGAAGGTCGCAGCGATTTTACTCTCTTGAATGTTGGGTGACCCCCATTTTTCTTCCGTAGGTCACTTCCTTTCTTGATTTTTTTCCATTTTAACAAAAAAACAAAGAAAATCTGTAAGTGAGAAGTTACAAATATCTCACCTTTTATGCTCTCGTGCGACCGAGGTTTTCTTTCGAAGACTAATATGCATCGTTTTTCAAGGTCTGTCTCACCTCAGAAAACGACATCAGCTGCAAAAGTTTATTTAGTTATATTAGTTATATTGAATTGAGTACGTTTACCTGATCTAAATTTCAATAATGTAGCTTTTTTTATTGCTGAAAATTCTACGCTAAGATCGTCTTAAAATGTAACGCAAGCTTCGAAAAATGCACCTTACCTCGAAAACAAGCACGGTGACCCCTCAATCTTTTTTTTTGGGGGGGGGGGGGGGGCAAAAGTAGATCATTACCTTTCTGCGGTGCAAGTTAAAAAAAATCTGTACGTGGGAACATTTGGGCACGAACGTCCTTAAAAGCTGACGAAGACCTGTAGGCATCTCACAGCTGGACTTATTTTAAAATTTAACATTTGTGGGATTAGCCCTTAACGCTCTTAAGAACATTGTAACCGCGCCTTTGTTATAAGAGTTTAGATTTCTGGTATAGCATTTCAATATATTTACTCGCCGACTCTCTGTAAGGACTTATATATTAAATCCGTATACAACGCTCTTCTGCTCTCCACTCATTGTCGGCTCCATAACAACACAACATTCACCAACAAAGAGGAATCAAAAGGGAAAATGAGAGTAAAATGGCCAAAAATATACTTTTCTGCAAGGTTGTGGTCTCTTGACTTTTATTATTATCTATATCGGCTAGCGCTGGATCTTCAAAGACATTCCATCTCAGGACCGCCTGAAGACTTTACGTCTTCAAGTTTTAACCTTGCTTCCAACCAATTCTATATTATTAAATACGGGGTAAATGTATATTTTAAAGGAAAAGGAAACTTGACTACGTGCACTAGCACGAAATATAGCGACGCCCATTTCGGTTGACTCGAAAGCTAGGTATGAACAGTTTCTTAAGGCTCAACGACTCAGTGTCACATCTCACGGAGGACCACGACTTCGCACTTTGCATTTACAGTCTTAGAAGCCCCCAGTCTTAGATGGAATGTGTTAACGTCCTCAAATATTACATCATTAAGCTTTCCGCCTTAGACGGTGTCGCGTCATGGTACTCTGAACGCTTTACCACTGCAAGTGCTGATTCGACCCTTCTTTTAATGTAGTTTAGAGACAACCATCAATTAATTGTAATTCGTGTTCGGTGGGAAATGGGTCGAATTTCGAATTTACCAATCCGGCATACAATCTTGTAGCTTCCGTTACGAAACCATAAGGACGTCTGCGTGGGAGGCTACTTCCGTTAATGACTAGATTTATTATAGGAGGTCCGTTTTATTTTTGACATGGTGCCGGCCCAATTTTTTCGGTGTTTTTGCCCCTAGGGATCAAAAACTTTTTTATACGGTATAAAATACTTGTCAACAATATGTTCAAACAAAAAATCAAAGTGCCACTGTCGTTACTCGTGGATATGAAAGTTACCTCGATTGTTTAACATTGGCAGGCTGAAGTTTTCTTAATGCATTAGCATTGATAGTTGGATAATTTTGTAACAGCACGATGGGCTCTCATATGCAACTAGATACCCAAATAATGCATGTATGTGAGGTAATCTCCTTTGCTGGAATTCAACCCTGTGAAATAAGTATACCATTTCTCCAATAGGCATAAGATAAATCTTTTGTTCAAAGTTCGTTGCACAGATGACAGGGTAATTTTGAATAAGGTCTGATTTTTGTTGCCAGGTCATATTGTTAATGTCATCAGGTTTAGCAAGTAGAGCAGATCCATTCAGTAATATTGACACTTTTTGTGCCAGTTATACATTCCTCCAACAAACCTTGTGAATATTTATCACTATATTTGATATTGTTACACTTAAAAACAGATGATGTGAACCATAACTGATCACAGGAAGTGCATATATATTCAGGGCCATGTGTTATCGTATCACGAAAAAGACTGAATCACTTTTGACATGAATGTCTAATATAGTCTTGACCTTGACAAATTTCAGTACGTTTGGTTTAGCCTTGAGCTCTGCACAGCTTTCCTTTAATGGTTTTATGCTTTTCTATTTAGGTCTCTCATATGTTCTGGATTGCTTTTCTTTTCCTGTTCCCTTGCTGCTTCAATATTTTCAGATCTGTTTTGGCGCTTTGTGTTGTGTTTCTTTTCCCTTTTTTGCCACTGCTTTGTAGAAATTATTACTGACACTCACATCATTTTTGGCCATCGTTAGTTAATCGATTATTACCAGGCTCTGAATAATTGTTGACATTGGTAACACCGCTGATTTCATAACCTGATATACTGTCATTATAATACTAAAGTGCTGAAACATAGTTTCTTCCATCTAGATGTCCAATGTTCACAGTAGTTCCCTGTTGTCTGCTTATAGGACTCAGTCTGATAACAGTTACTGGTGCCCACCCCTCAATGGATTCATTCATACGTATAGTAACATTTAATACATTGCAAACTGCTTGCACAACAAGTGCATCACACCATGTATGTTGCTGTGACAACAAACGCACAATTGCTCTGTAATGGGTCCAATAAATTTTTGACAGTTGTTTCTGATGGATTCAACTCCCGCAGCATGCACATTCATGTGATAGGAAGGATCATTGTATAACTGGTGGGCAACAGAAGAAAAGAAGCATGAACTATCTGAGGTACATTCTAGTGCCTTCAATCCTTTTTGAGCTAATCTAACCTGCACCAGTGCTATAGAATTGTATGTGCTGTATGTGTACTCGTTCCATAAGCAACAGGGCCTGGGTTCGATTCAATGTCTCATGATGTCAATAGCTTTTCTCTTGATAGACAATAATTCTCATTTTGTTGGTTCAATTTTGTCGAATGCGTAGTAGCAGATTGATCTTGAATGCACAATAGAACTGACAAGTCTTTTTTGTGTTCAGCAGTCCTGCGGGTAATAAGATAAAAATGACGATTAGAATCTCCTACTCTCGAAGATTGTTACCGGTACGTCTGAGTTGCGGTCTAGGTATAGAGATATAATATTTTCCAAAAGCACGAGATAAGCACTTTCTCAACTCAGAAGAGCTCAGTCCTTATATAAATAATGCACCATACACTTTCTAATTACCTTGTCTTTCTCAAACAAGCTCGACGTTTTCTTGAAAGGAATAGACCAATTTCGATATATTAAAATTCAGACGAAAACAAAACCCATCATCTCGAGGCTCTGGGGAATAAACTCATACAAATCCTTACATTTATTCCCCAGAGCCTCGTGATGATGTCTTTTGTTTAGGACTGAATTTTAATATATCGAAATTGGTCTATTAATCCTGGAAGGTTCTCTGTCCTGGGGAGCATGTACTTCCTCAACCCTTGCTCTATCGCAGGAGATTGGTACGGATTCCTCAGCAGTTTTCGTTACATAATCAGTGACCGTGTCTTTCGACAGTTCTTCATTATGGTCCACCAAACAAGTACTAGTGTCTGGAAGCATGGATTGCTTGGTTGCCTCACTGTTTTTCATGTCACGGATGTTGTTCAAGTTGCATTCACGTGACTTTGATGACTCATAGCTTGCAAAACTTCGTGATAGCTTTGATAAACATTGGTATACTTTGATAGCTTCGATGTTACTCTCCAAATGGCAGTCACCTTCCAAATGGAATTTATTTATCCCCCGTGAGCTTAGGGGATGAACAGGGACTGTCTTCTCACCATGTGTCTGTCGATTCCATTTCTACATGTATTGAAGTCTCCGCGTTGGTCAGTGAAACAGAAAGGTGGTGCACAATTAATTGCACCAATGTGTACTTGTTCAGAATATTTTGCTTCACCTTCGAAGAAAGCCATTTCTTTAATTCTTCCGTTTCTTGCTTCTAAATGCAGCGGAAGGTGCTCAAACACTTAAGTATAAAAGCGACATGCAACAATGGCGGCGCACCACCTCGCAAACAGGAAGTCACAGCTTTCCATGTTGTGTTGTGATTATCCATCCTGATTGGCTTATTAGATCGAACATTTGCATAAAGAACCTCACCAAAACTCGTGGATATATCCACGAGTAAAAATGACTGATCTACGTGTCGAAAACGTATCACTCGCATTCATTGTTGCGCAAATGCTTTGAATTCCTTTATGGTAAGAAGAATTTCTATTTCTATCAGAAACAGCCAGCATTAACCTTGAGGACTTATTTGCTTTGACCATTAAATTGATAAAAGATTCTTATCAGACATGATTTTCCATGTAAACGAAGTAAAAAGTTTAAGTTTTGGTGAAGAAAAGTATCCGACTGGAAATAATGAACCAAATTAATAAATCCATTCATGCATCAAAAAATGTATTCTTATTACTTCTTGTTTAAGCCTTCGCTTTGTTGAGGTGATTGACGATCAAATCAGGTCAAACTTTGGAAGCACCACATTTAAAATTGGCATCAATTCAACAAACCCGTATCTTGTGTACTCTTTCTGGCAGCATTGAAAAATAGTCAGAATGAATCCATTGGTTTCATTTCACTTCATAATACAAGGTGAGATAGCTTTGTTTCATAATTTTTAAGCTCATTACACGGTTTTGGTTTCCCTGCTGGGGGTGCAGTGAGTGCGAACGTTTTCATGGCGTTTCTTTACAACGACTCTTTCTTGTTTTTACCATAAATACACGATATAAGGATTATAAAAGAACATTAGAAACTGAATTTATGTGTATTTTAAAGGAAAAGGAAACTTGACTACACTAGCACGAAATACATCGACGCCCATTCCGGTTGACTCGAAAGCTGAAGTCTGTGTCAAAATTCGATCTGAAGCTTTCGCAGCTTACTCTCCCCTCACAATGTTGCTTAACGCGAGTTTCTGAGCCCATTAACCAAAACGACATTGTGGGAGGGCGCGCACGGTATTGCAAAGTGTTTCAACAATTTTGTCCGGGACTGTAGGTATGGACAGTTTCGCAGGGCTCAACGACTGTCACATTTCACGGAGGACCACGACTTCGCACTTTGCATTTACAGTCTTAGAAGGCCCCAGTCTTAGATGGAATGTGTTAACGTCCTTAAATATTACGTCTCAAGGGGATCAAACACATTTTTATGCGGTATAAAATACTTGTCAACAATATGTTCAAACAAAAGAAAAATGCTTCATCTACGTGACGAAAACGTCAATAATAAAATAAAGCAGGTTAATTATCTAAACATAGTGCACATTGAGATGCCAATTAAATTGCTCTGAAACTGGATGGACTTATTTGCAGTATATTCATGAAGCTGTTTTATTGACCTTTAGACAGTGCCTCCATGCAGTGGAAATCATGAATTATTCCTAAGAAACTAATACCTCAAATAATCCATTCTTATAATGCACCCCACATACAAATGTTACATACAAAAGAATGTAGGTACTGTAAGGTAAACAGGATAGAATTACTCAACATTTTTCTTCAAATTTGTGGCCAAACAGACACACTACCCTGATGCAAAAAATAGTTACTGTAACAACTTAATGCAAGAAAACCAGCTGCAAATTATTACTCATCTTAATAAATAGTTAAGTTTCGTGACAGTAAGTTCCTTATTATGATAGACATATTTAAATCCTAAATTAATTTTAATTATTTACATTTTTTAGTTTGGAGCAACGATAATATAAGGTATATCAAAGGCCTCTGTCAATTATTACAGTCATCTCTTTAAATTGTTGAAATTATTTTGTCTTTCTATGGTACTTTGGAAATGTAACCTGCAGAAGCTATTTCATTTTGCCTCAAATACCATGGCTTTTGTTTTTGTCAATACAACAATTCATTTGGATGAATGCACATTTTGAATCCCAAAAGCATAACAAAATATCCCTTACAGCAGTAAACCTGGCAATCTTAAAGCCAACATAGAAGTTAAGGCTGAGTTCAGATACCAAATATTTGATAGGGAATTAATAAAAACTTAGGCTGACCTTAGGACAACATAATAATTGTCATATAATACAAGTATATGCACTGTATACTCTCAGAATCTCGGCTCACATAAATTTACGTTCCATCTAAGAAAACTTCAGTATCTAAATCAAACCTGCTTGAAAGTTGAAATAGCAACTAGGAGAATGACTTAGCCATTTCACATTGATTCGTATGCTACAATGTATTTCCATGTATTATTAGTTATTAGGTTTGGTATCTAGATCAAACAACTTACACCGATGATGCACCAACCACAATAAACTGTGGTGAAAATTTTAAGCATTGTTTGAAGGTAAGGTCCTATAGTAGTGTACTTCTAAGTCGTTCAAACACGTTTATCTACAGAACCAGATGGAAAGTACTACATAGTATACTATAACTGACAAATTAAATGTATGGTTGGACCTACTTTACAAGTTACATCGAACTGTATGAGGTGTGTCACCCGCCAGTTTGGATTGACTACAAATTAGTATACTATAACAAATTAACTGCATCGTTACACCTACTTTACAAGTTGCATCGAACTGTATTAGGCGTGCCACAAACCAGTTCAGATGAAAAGTACTACAAATTAGTATACTATGACAAACTAACTGCATGGCCCGGCTACATGGTTAGACCTACTTCACAAATTACATCGAACTGTATGAGTCGTGCCACCCGCCAGTTCAGATGAAAAATACTACAAATTAGTACACTATAACAAATTAACCCGCGTGTAATTGAGTAGTACTTATAATTCGGACGCCCATCTTTCAATCATTGATCATTGTGCCACATGCAGATATGTCTATTGCAAAGATATCAGTTAAACATCTGTTACTGCTTATGTTTGATGTATTTAGTATTGAAAGATCGCTGACAATTTACATAGACTTAAAGGATTGTGAAACCTTTCTTGATTTTAGTCACACATTATTGAGAAACGGTTCTTATATTAGCACAGGAAATCACTGATTGTTGCCCTGAACATTCCGCTCTGCCATATAATTACCGGATGCCTGAAACAATTAACATAACCGCAGATAATGTCAAAAGATTAATGTCATAAGATGTATCCAGAATAACAAAGACACCTCTACCCACATAATCACATAAAGACATAAATTTACAATTGCATAACCATGCACAATCAGTGGACTGTCTGTTTCTTGCACCTCAAGAAATTCCCTTCAGTACTGCATCTTGTGGTTGAGGTAGGCCCTGGAAAATATTCACACCAGTCAATCAATCAATGCATAAGCTACATGTACATTTCAATGAATGATGGAACACACCACTTTGCCATTCATAAGCAATCCTCCGGTATAAGTGAAACTGAATAATGAAGCTAAAGGAATTGCAAACTTACAGTACCGCTCAGAAATACGTTAACCAAAATATGCACACAATACCCGTATATCTATATGGGTATGTGTGTATAACCGTACACGTATTCGCGTATACCCATATATGCATTTGCCTCATTAGCTTGCTTACTGTTTTCCTTATCGTTATAAAGAATACATGTAGCTTGACAGCACTGACATAGTACACGAGTCCGAACTACATGACAAAGACGCACTTTCACAAACAGCCGTCACGTCCGGAATACCATGAACCCACGCATGGATGTTTATTTCATCTATAAACATACAGTTCAGGTTCAGAGTTATTTTGTTTCACACTACTAAAAGAGAGAAATTAATAATATACAAAAGGCACACCATCAATAAACATGCAATTCTTGGAAAATGTTTGAGTTTACCTCGCCGAATACGACGGAAGTTCCACTCCTATTTGAAAGGTGTTGCATTACCTGTCACGACTTCCTCTTGCTGTGAGTCGTATGGAAATTTTGATAGATCGTTGTTCGGGCCTTCCCTTCTCCTTTAATTTGCTAGCAGTATAAAACCAGCAGTATCAAATGATACGATACTAAAGAAATTGTTTCCCTTCACAAAAAAAAAAGTTTTTAATTCAACGGAAAGGTAATCTGGCAATGGAAATTAATTGTTGATTTATCTTTCGATTGGATCAATTTCACACCGTGAATATTTAATATTTTTCACTCCCAATTTCACCCCGTGAATTTTTACCCTTAATTTCACGATGTGAAAGTTTTCACCGATCATTCACGGCATGAATAGTCTCATGCCAAGATTGAAAGTTTCTTATTGTAGAGTGATTATGGCGTATTCACCGTGGAAAAATTTCACAGTTTTCAATAAAATCCGTAACGCCCTTTTTGCGTGAAGGGTCACAAACGATACAAGTATTTGAATGCCAAACTTAAGACAAATTTTTGTTTCCCTTCTGATTCATAATCATGAATTAGTTTTGCTTGTTATCCAATAAATTCGCGACAGGAAGCGACCTGCGCGTTTGTAACATGAAAGCTTTTGCAGTATGTAAATTTTCTGTTATCGGCTCGTGGCTTTGTTCAGATCCAAAAGTTCTAAATGTTTTACTCAACAATGCAACACAAAGGAAATTTATGGTACTGAATAACAAAGGAAAATCAGACGCGCATGAATATACGCGTATGTGCGTATAGAGTTTTTTCACGCACGTGATCAGTAACCTTGTTTTTCCACCCAAACAAAAGAAAATGTTTGCATGATAATAGAGCTCAATTCCCAGAGGATTAGTTGGGTACACCAACATGGCCGGCGTTCTATTGTTTAGGAACACTAACATGGCCGCCGTGACGTCACGTGAAAACACTATAAATATATGCGTATGTGCGTACAGTCAACTCTTTCTAAGACGGACACCATCGGGACCGGCCTCAGTTGCACGCCTTAGGGAGGTGTCCGGCTTATAGAGAGTCGACGTAGCATGATACCAGGAAATTTAAGATAATAATGCTGAACCTGTGCACAGTGAATATGCGTCTGTTTAAAGTTTGTTTTAAGTTATTTGCTTGAACGAAACCTACCTGTTTTAGATTACAATGCAATTCGGTTGTCACCTCCAAGTTGTTTTTTGAATGGGACAATGACTTATTTAATTTTAACTTGTACTGTTTGTATTCCGGCGACAAGATAAGAGCTGTCAATTAAACGTCTGGTGTTAAAAAGAGTCACGTACAAGAATTTTTCTTTCCTAAATCGTAATTTGCGGTCACGTTCAGGACCTCAAGTTGACGTTGACGTTTTCAAAAGTGTCCGTTTTATAGAGAGTTTGGTTATAGTAAAATGACTAAGAAACGGCCGGGACCAGCACCAGGTGTGCGTCTTATAGAAGTGTCCGTCTTACAGAGGTGTTCGTTAAGAGAGAGTTGAGTGTATAAGTATACGCGTATATGCGAATACACTGCGTATGCGCAGTTAACGTACATCTGAGCGGTACTGTATCTGGAAGCCTGTGACAGCCTCCCATAAGTGTCCACCTTTCCAAATTGACCATTTTGTGCATGTAATAAAATCAATGATAATTATTGATCTTGAGTTTCTCATGATTTTTAAATGAAGTTCATGTTTGATGGCTACAACTCAAAACAACTTTTGTGTTTCATCTATGAATTGTTCTTTTTTTCTTGGGGTTCTTGGCCACAAAGCACTAAAAGCATGATGTTGTGAGTTTTACCACATCCAATTAAAGCAGTGGAGCAATCATGCAGAAAATTGCTTCTTAAAACAAAAGTTTAATAAAAATTCTCCAGGATATCCTTTTCGTGTTGTTACTGTATGAACTACATTTAGACAAAGTACTTATCAAATAAAATTTGAGGTTTTATTGGGAGAAATTGAAAATATTGACAATATTAACTCTATCACAAAATGGTTGCTACAGTATATTTAGATAGCCAGCTCTACAGTACATGTAGCGGTACACGTATAGTAGCTTTATAATCTTCCATGAGAAATGCTAGTAATGCATTGAGTATTCTACCATAGAATACCCCATAAGACAATTAGATTTTTTCGTAAAGGCTCGCATACACCTGTACATGTACATGCAAACAAAATACAAGTGACAAATAACATGTGAGAAAGCTCTGTATACCAATTGTCATAGGAAATAGTTACATGTATCCTTGCACAAGCAATGTGGTGTGTAGTGGCAAGGTTTGGTGGAATAAGGCTGCATATACCAGTTATTATTTCACTGTCTTCCCTGTATTCTGATTCATTACAATAATTTTTTTATGGCTGGTATAAAAGGCCTTAGGTACTAAACATGTGACATCGTTTGGTCATGAGACACCAGTGAAAGTATACCATGTCATAGGAAAAACAAGTGACAAGTAACAAGCGAGAAAGCTTTGTATACCATGCCATATGAAATAGTTACAGTGTATGTGCAGTGGCAAGGTTTGGTGAACAGTTTGGTATAAAAGGCTTCAGATACTAAACGTATGACATTGTTTGGACATGAGACACCAGTGAAGGTATACGGTAACCTTGCCACTGCACACCACATCGCTTGTGAAAAGATACATGTATATGTAACTATAGCATACCTGGCCACTAATGTGTTCTACTCGTAGTATTGTTTGAAGAACGAGGCATATAAAAATTTGTGGCAAATAAGGGGCCAGCTGTCACAAGGATGCAGAGATCCATATCATTCATATCCCTTTCCTTATTATTGGTATTGTTTTAAATGGCCTTAAATTAATAACGTGACGTGAAAATTACTAATGGAGAACGTCTGCAAAAGTAAAGACTGTTCTTCCAGAGGGAGGGATGGATGATGCGAATCGCAATTCAATGAATCAGCAATCAAACGTGTTATGAAAAAGCAAGGCTATTCTATACAAAATTTAAGGCATATACTTTCAGGTTATTATCGGTGAGGTGACCTACCGGAACTCCTTCTGCATTCTTTTGCTATTCGGCGTTCTAAGTCTTGAATCTTCCCGCCCTTTTGCTTAAATCTACATGTAGCTGTTCGGCCATCCTTTGTTCCAAACGGTCGTTGAACTCCGTTTGCTTTAGGAAGAAGGCCACTATTTCTGCCATGGATTCATCGTCGATTAATGCTGCTGGCGTTGGTCGTATCTCTTTCTCGAACACCGCCTCTGAACTCTCTCATCAGTATCCAGTAGGTACAGCTGTATGAGTCTAGATGCAACGGTTCCATGTCGAGCAACTAGCAAAGTCTATCATTTCTAGGTTTCTCTGCTCGCCTTGGAATTAGAGGGAATCGCGGAGTTGAAATAGGCATAGAACATTCCAAAGACCGACCATTCAACGTTCATGACACTGGCGTGTGTGTTTGTGGCGAACTACCGTAAAACTACTAGGACTGGTTCCCGACGTTATGGCGTGAATGGTCGTTGCCCTTTCCTTCGGATTTCGTCGATTCTTACCGGCCATTTCACCCGCACAAATGAAATGTCAAGGAATCGAGGTATAAAACCTTGGTCGTCCGAAAACAGAAAGAAAGAGGAAAGAGCACATCGCTCGCGCGAATTTCAAACCTCTAAAACCTCGTTTCCAGGGTCTTTGCGGCGGGGTGATTTAAAA
>NC_090895.1:23464362-23466862 GCF_036669925.1 Montipora capricornis | reverse complement strand
TTCACGTCACTATCGCAAGACAACAAAGGGAGCATTCCTGTTTCTTGCACAGCCCATGACGTGACCCTGCACTGGTCATTTACCCCTTCAAAGGAATAAAGTGCCATCGAAAATTATTAACTGAAACAGATCACTTTCTAGAATTTCACGAACACACCTGATGAAAAACAGAAAAAATTCCGTCGCGGAAAACTGGAGAAGGATTTGGACGGGAACTCGGTCCAGGTCCCTACAACTCTTCAAGTCCAAAATGGCGGGCCAGCTAGCTTTGATTAGTAACAAGTGCATCATCTCAATGCAAGGCTTTTTTTGGGTTATTTTCTTTATAAAAGCAAGAAAAGCTTTTTGTTATCCAGCTTTCCTAACCAGGATAGATGGTTTCATTTTTTCAGCCCTAAAGGACTCGAAAAAATCACAGTTCACCTCGATAGTTTTCACTGAAGCTCGTATATGTCTGTGTATATCTATTTATTATTTATGCAAGGTCATGCTCCTTTGTGTTGATTGGTATTTAAACACAACTAATTCAGGCTATTACAAGGTCACACGAAGATTACTTGTGTAACGAACCTTCTGATAAGCTAAATTTTATCTAGTAGAAATAAAAAAAATGGGCCTGACAAAATATGGGACTTTTTCATGCTTGGAGTAATTCTTGGAAATATGACGTGAAACTGACTAATAAAATCAAAGAAAAATTTAAGCATCTTGTAAAACGATTGTTATATGTACATCAGAACATCATCATTTGTGTTTTCTACGTGGTTACTAGGTTTTCAAAGAATAAATCACCTTTGATTTGCTAATTATGTTTTGTTGCGCTGATCACGAGGCCCGTGTTTAGATCAATTTTAAGGTAAGAATCGGCGTTATTTTACAACAAACAACGAAACCTGATTTGGCTTTTGACCAATTCATGATCACTTACCAAGTACAGAATAAAGGCCTTCTTGTCAACAATTTGGTTTGTTTATGGCCTGAATAGGCTCAAAATTCCATTTTGCATCGTCTTGGAGGGGCATGAAGTGTTTGTTACAAAAATTCAATAAACCATAATAAGCCAAATTTTTTCTCAACTGATTTTGATACTGGGTGACTAAGTAAACAGTCGTATAGTTTGGAAGTAATGCACGAAGGCAGGTGAATATAGTGAAATTTTTGAAAAATGGCTATTTTGGGTTATAATTTTAACATCATTTTGGCCAAACTCTAGCCCCAGGCTCCTCTCTGGTGAATATTTTGAGGACAAAAGTTTACATGCATGAACTGAAAGCACTATTATAGTAGAGTTCATGGTCAATTAATTTTGGCAGCACATTTACCAGTGGGGTCTTATCAAACTTTTTTTCAAATGCCCCCTGGAGGCTGGATTTTTTGGTGTGCTCTAAACACAAAGATGAGAAGCCCGCCCCCTGAACTCCAAAACTAAAAACTCAGAGAAGTGAGCCAAAGAGGCTTTTGAAATATCTCATTATACCCAACTTCTGTGCCAAGTTTCAGTCAAATCGGTTTACCACATAAAGACTTTTGGCCCCTGGAACACTCCCCTCAGAACAATGATTACTTAAGTGATATGTCCAGATCTCTTATAGACACCTATACTACCTATTTCGGTGGCTCCAAATGAATTCGATGTTGTTACCCGTGCTTCAAACATACAATGAGCCCTTCACCACAATAAATTAGCTCAACAAATTGAATGAATGAATGAATGAATGAATATATAGTTGACCACTTCACTTTCAGGGTCAATAAACAACACTGTGGTGGGACTTTGTCAGACGTCCTTTTTTATGGCGCAAATGTCAGCCGTGCAGTTTTATATAGTTTTAATAAACTGAAAAGCAAAGTAGTGTTTACAACACAAGTATGTGCCCCCAGGTGCCCTCCTCGTGAACGTGTGGGTTCTTCAACGGCCACACAATTGATGTGAGAGACGGGGACTACGGTTTATCGTCCTTATCATAGAAGACTAGGAAGTCTGACCACTCGCAAATGTCATTACAAAGGCAGAACTTTCTCCTCAGTTATTTAAAGACAGTGAGTGTTAGTTTGACCGGGGATTTGATCCCGCACCGGGGATTTGATCCCTCAACCTCCCACACGGAAGTCGGATGCTCAATCAACTAAGCCAACCGGTCAGCTGAGTCCTACCAGTGAGGCATGAGACAGGCCAGCAGGCTAAAGGCCTCAAGCTAGAGGAGGACGCATGTAAAAGATGACCTGCTCCCAACCGAGTGGCTTCATAGCTCAGTTGGTAGAGCATTGCACCGGCACCGCAGAGGTCATGGGTTCGAATCCCGTTAGATGCACCTGAATGCTTTTATGTGATTCTAAGAGACAATTGCTTAAATTGTCCAGATAAGTGATAAAATCACTTCTCTTTTTCGCCCTAAGATTTTTCTGCTTGTAGCTGTACGAAATGAGGGGTGGTCCACAGGAGTACTCCATGGACCGGGTCCATGAAGGGGTCCACAGACTGGGTCCACAGGAGTCAAAG
>NC_090895.1:23436862-23456862 GCF_036669925.1 Montipora capricornis | reverse complement strand
TTGTCACCAAGTCCTGTCACATTAAGACAACAGATACTGCGATTCATTTATAATTGAGTTTATATTGCCCATTGCAAATCGCGCAGCCACGGAGCGGAAAAAGGTAGCTAGGGGAAGCTGGAATTAATTCACAAGAAACAAACAAAGATTTAAATATACACACAGAAGAACACCAGCACAACATACTAACATTACAATTAAAATGTTCTATTGTTGGGCCGTTTTCCCTTGAGGTTTTGTACATCCACAATGGGTTTTTTCTCATGCAACTGGAAAATTAATATGCACAAGAGGATCAAATAGATCTGTAGAGTTTTGTACGACATAAGATAGATCTAAATTTGAGACTACGGAAGCAGTCCTGAAGGATAAATATTCAAATAAAACCTCCCGTTACCGTAGTCATCAAATATGTTTGAAGACTGAAAACCTTCAAGACATTTTGTCCGGGATCGATTTGCACTCAAATCTCTCCCCGTTCACCACCAGAAATCTGCCTATTACCTTTACGTTGTCCATTCCATCATTTCGGGCCTTCACCATGGCTTTAATTAAGATTTGTCTCTCTTTTTGGATCGCCCGGGCGTAATCTTCCGTTATGTAGGCCTCTTCGAATTGATGTAATTGTTTAATCTTACCTCGTTTCTACCATACAAGCTCTCTGTCTTCACGACTTACAAAACGTACTATAATAGGTCTGTGTCTTCCTTCCAATCTTTTTCTAACTCTATGCACAGCATGGTATCCAATTGTAGAAGAGTCAATCCCCATTTGCTGAATTATATTCTGAATAACTGATTTACAATCCTCATCGTCTATTTCCGATATGTTGTTGAAGCGAAGATTTTCTCTTCGCGTGTACTGTTCGAGTCTGATGTTTTCCTCTTCTTGCTACTTCAGCTGGGTTTCAAGTTTCACAATTTTTGCGTTCAAGGCTTCAGTGACTTCAGGGCTCTTTGAAAGCTGCTCGAGTTTGACAATTTTTTCACTCAAGATGTTAGTACTCTTCAAAAAATCCTCAGCAGCGTTCTTCACATCCTCCTTTACGCTTTCGACATCTTGTTGTGTGCTCCCCAAACCTTTTTCGATATCCTTTATAGTAGATTTAATTCCCTCAATTTCAGTCTTAAATTCGAAGCGGAGGTTGTCTATATCAGTATGAATGTTTGCAAAGCCGTCCGTCACCACTTTGTTGAAACTATGTATAGAATTCTGTAGAGATTTATACTTCGAGGCGGCCATGTCTTGTTCATCTACGGATGAACTCGATCCTTGTTTCGGACGCTTTCTGCCCATAAGAGTACTGAAATACTGCTTCTGTCGTAAGGAAAGCTTTTAAAACTTTTTTAACCAATTTCTTGATCCAGAAGTGCTGCATAACTTACTCATTTAGCTGAGAAAAAAAAACTATTTTGTGTAGAACTTCAGAAAACACGTCCGCGCGCCATAGCGCTCCGAATCATATCATTCAATTAATTCAATTTAGGGGGAAAAGGAGCCGACTTATCTGAGCGAAGTAGCAGACGCTTTTCGTCGGCCGTCCGTGCTTATTGAAAGCACTGTGTAGCATAAATTTTGACATGTATCTTGTGAAGTCTTAATTTAATTTATTTGATAAGGGTAGCATATAATTTAACCAAAGGCTACAATCAACTTGTGACCCTCAATCAGACCAGACCACAACACTGGGAACTCTGGAAACGAGGACGCAAGTGGGTCTGAACTGGAAGTACCCAATTTCTGAAACAATTATGTTGTAGTTTACTCAGTAATGACTCCTCTGTCAACAAAGAGGGGTAATAGGATTAACATGTCAGTTATCGAATTTAGTATTGACGAATAACATGCGTTTGTGTCATTTGAGGGCCGGATCGCACTTGAGGACAAATTTGATTTTGTTGTGATAACATTTCACTCGAATTTCCTTTTCCGGAAAAACATTATTTTGTACACTTGGGGTCGCACAGTGTCAAACAATGTGTCACCAGCGAACGATAAGATCCATCTCCCACCAAGTGTGAGTCACATAATCACGATCAAAATCAAAACATGAAACCACGACAAGAAGCTTGCACTTTTCTTGGCAAAACATTATTTTGTAAACTTGGGGTCGCACAGTGTCAAACAATATGTCACCAGAGAAAGATAAGATCCATCTCCCACCAAGCGTGAGTCACATAATCACGATCAAAATCAAAACATGGGACCACGACAAGAAGCTTGCACTTTTCTTGCCAAAACCATTATTTTGTACACTTGGGTTCGCACATTGTCAAACAATGTGTCACCAGCGAAAGATAAGATCCATCTCCCACCAAGCGTGAGTCACATAATCACGATCAAAATCAAAACATGGAACCACGACGAGTAGCTTGCACTTTTCTTGGAATATTGTGTCTTTTTAACTTGCATGAAGCTTAGAATGGCAAATTTATTTCAAATGCACTGTATCTACAATCTGCCATTGTTGGACATTATGGGCGTCAAGTTTGGCAACGCAGACGGAGAAGACAGAACAATCCCTACGGTTGGCGACTGCCAAGACCAAATGTGTCATGGTTTGAAATACACGTTCCTTTTTAAGTCATGGTTGACATCTCAAGAGCTTTTTTGACATTTTGTGACATTTTGGAGAGGTCTAGACCTCACCAATTTCGGCGGGTCTAATCTGCAGGTCGCAGGTCGCAGGTCACAGGTTGCAGGTTGCAGGTCATTGTTTCACCAATACAGAAAGCATCCTAAACATTCTTAAAAGCTAACCTTAGGCCTAATTAGGCCTAAACAAAAGCTTTTAGGCCTAAGGTTAGCTTTTAAGAATGTTTAGGATACTTTCTGTATTGGTGAAACAATGACCTGCAACCTGTGACCTGCGACCTGCGACCTGCAGATTAGACTCACCGCACCAATTTCGAGTGGCGGCATCTTTGAACATTTGGTGCATTGTGCTAATTTTTTTTAATTTGGGAGAGAAGGGTGGCACTACCAAAAACTATATGATGACAGATTTTTTTGGCAAAATGAACAACTTTTTGCACTAGTGCGACCCGGCCCTAAGCCATTTTGTTCGTTTCAATCACATGAGCACGGCACGGCCACGTTGATCATTGCGACTTGCTTGCGCGGGGTTTGACACCGCGTAAAGGTTATTAAAGTTTTTCTCGGGTACAGAGCCGGTAGTCGTGGAGATCGTCTGAGCTGCTGGCGCGATCTTTCCAGAGGAATTGGCGCGGTAGATGGAGCTCCGTTTGAAGGAAAAGTTTCTTCAACAGATAAATTCGTCGCTTCATCGTTTGGTTTAATCGTCATACGCCGGATACACCGGATTCGCCAGTATATCATGACGAGATATTTGAACGACTGAGAGGCTTTTTGAACAGCCTTGACCTTAGCCTTTGCGGAGATCAAGTTATCGGTGCTGGCATTCACGAGGCCACGAGTACTTCGATGTTATTGACGACTCTACCGAATCGCCTTTTGCAAATGCCAGTGTCGTCTCACATCAAGTGGATAATGATACTGGCTGCTTCTTACCAACCCCGCAGAACAGCTGTTCAAGTAAGTAAGTTGCAATCGAGTCATTTGTGGTCACGTAAAACTGGGGCAAAATGAAAGGAAAATTCGAAAAGAAGTGTCTGATATTTATTTTTCGCTGAACATGTTTGTTCGCGATCGATTTCCATGATTCAGAAAGCTTATTTTACATTAGGAGCCTTGTAAACGTTTTGATAAAGTCTTGCGAACATTGTTAGTTTGATGAAAAAAACAGACTTCGTATTTTATTTCCTAAGGTTATTGTTAATTGACGATTCAATGCCTACTCAATGTACTGCCTCTCCGAACATGAAGGATTGCCAAGATAAAGATATCAACAACCCTGAAAAAATTATGGTTAAGACTTGCTTATTGATTTTTTTTCTAGATCAACTGGAATTCGTGATGATGTGGAGTTGGAGCAGTATCCAGCGTTGTGAATTGCACATGGTTTATGCGAAATACTACTTCTGGGTTCTACTGGGCTTTTGTGATATAAATTGACTATCTTAAAGATGTAAATAATAATGCATTAAGAAGTTATGGCCCTAAATCCTTCAAGGGTGATAGGCTCACAGTGCAATAGAAGGCACAACAACAAACAGAAATCGGAAAACACAAAGTAAGATTGAAGCTTTCTTTCCAAATAGTTATTGCTATGTAGCTCTCCAGAATGTAATTATTCATGGCTGTGTGGCTTTCCAGGATCAGTGACATTTTGGAACACATTACACGTAGCTTGAACCTAAGACTTGTGACTTTCTTTTGACAATAATACAAAGGTCTGTCAAATTTCCATCATTTGAGGCTTTAGTTCATCTAGTAAGAAGTAAATACATGTGGAATGTAGTTAGTCAATATTTTACTACAAATGTATCAATATTATTATCATTGCTTTTAGGTCATACAGAACGTGGCATTCTGGCTAATCTTGTGGAATATTCTCTTCCAATATTTTTAAATTTCTTCTGTATAACCTAATTGATCAGTGTGTTACTGTTGACTTTTAACATTCTTGTCCTTTTGTAAAAGCTTAGTAACTAATGAGGTTGACAGTGGCATCCAGACGTATCGTCGGAGTGTGCAAGTATTGACTTTTCACATTTTTTGTCCAATTGTAAAAGCTTGGTTACTAATGAGGTTGACAGTGGCATCCAGACGTATCGTCGGAGTGTGCTACCGTTGACTTTTAACATTCTTGTCCTATTGTAAAAGCTTGGGTACTGATGAGGTTAACAGTGGCATCCAGACGTATCCTCGGAGAGTGCAACTATTGACTTTTTAACATTCTTGCCCTATTGTAAAAGCTTGGTTACTAATGAGGTTAACAGTGGCATCCAGACGTATCGTCGGAGTGTGCAACTGTTGACTTTTAACATTCTTGTCCTATTGTAAAAGCTTGGGTTCTAATGAGGTTGACAGTGGCATCCAGACGTATCGTCGGAGTGTGCAACTATTGCCTTTTAACATTCTTGTCCTATTGTAAAAGCTTGGTTACTAATGAGGTTGACAGTGGCATCCAGACGTATCGTCGGAGTGTGCAACTGTTGACTTTTAACGTTCGTCCTATTGTAAAAGCTTAGTTACTAATGATAATGTCTGAAATATTAGTTAAGGTTCCTAATATCCATCAAGGCTTTTTGCTCAAGTGTACTGCATCAAATAGAGAATAGCTTTTGATAGCACTGATTTTGAATTGGAGTTATCTGTTTGTTTTTGTCTGCAAATTATGACATTTTCCAATGATCACAGTACTTACTGTTGTTTATTCTACAAGTAAATCAGATTAATCTGAGTAAAAACTAGGTGTGTTTTTAGGCAGTGATGACAAACAACCACACCTGCCCAGACATGTTATTGTAGGAAGAATGTACTGGGTACATATTAGATGATGATAATTATTGTCTCTTGGTTATTTTTTTTATCTTTTTATAGTGGTCATTTTAATTATTCCTGACTGTGAGTTAGGGAAATGAAGAATCAAACTGGGTTAAAATGATTTTAACCTTAATTTCATTTTGAACCATGACAATGATGAGTTCAATCGAATAGAATGCAAACTAATGAGCAATTTGCAGACAAGCAATGCAATTGTCAATGAAAACGAAATGGGGTGTCTCGAAAACGAAGACCACAAGACCCTGAAAACTCTAGGTCGAAAAACCAACTTTAGGCCTAGGGTTGGCAAATTGAGGGTTTTGGGTTACTTTTTTCGAGTTTTCAGTGTCTTAGGTCTTCGTTTGCGAGACACCCAAGGAAATGCCTTTTTTATAATGTAACCTTTGAAGCAGTGTTACAAAATAGCGAGTAAACTTATGGACAGCCAGTAAACTCGCAATCTGATTGACTAATTAAGAGTCTTGACAACGCTGTTCACCTCATTTTTGGAAATAAACCCATCAGATTGCGAGAAAGTTTGTGCCAACGTTTGCTCTTTCTTTGTCTGATCTTGGGCACGCTCTGAAATAAACATTCACGTTGTCGTTGAATGGATAAACTCGAATCCAAACTTGAACATGCCTTACTCCCTGCATATTGTGTTAAAAAACACACAGAATGTGGTTCAGAGGTGCCGGTACTCTTATTGACAACGATATTCGTCATTACAGGTCAACATTGTGACCACTGTGATGGATATTGTTGTCGATAGGAGTACAACGCTGAACCACATTCTATTTATTTATGTTACCGAGAAAAATTGAAGACGAAGACGTGGTTTAGCTGCATATAATTTAGCTAGTGTTTAAATTAATTTACGCATTGGTGTAGCTCCTTGAGTTTACATCTAAAAGCAGCGAGAAATTTAAAAAAAAAAAAAAAGAAAAGATTTTTTTTACGGATTGTACTTCCTAATGTCATTTTCAAGAGATTATAATCTCTTGCATTTTTTTAAGACGTGGCATTTAGACCGACCGAGTAATTAAAAATGAAAACGTGGTTTAGCCGCATCGAAATGTAATAATTGACAGTAAAAATAATGATTATATTTACTGACCTATTAAAGCTACAACGTTAACGAAGAGTATTAATAAAATGTTGCTTCTCGATTTGTCCTTGTCAAGTCGCGATCCACAGTTGAGAATTTCACTCAAGTCAGATCAGAACGTTTTTCTGATGGCATAGAGACTTGTTGAGAGTTGTGAGAGAGATTAAATACTCCATTACTTTTAGACAGAAGCACGAAATTGCCTTAAGTTCAAGTTCAAGTTCATTTTATTCACACTTATTCAACTACAATACAACAACAAAAAGAGTAAAAAAGAAATAAAAACAGAGCTAGCTATACATTGAATTAAACATAACAAAGAAGAAAGTGTGTAGCAGCCAAAGGAGCCAAGCTTTCGAGTTGGCTGCTACCACAGAGCAGTTACAAGTGGGTGGAGGTTATGTAGTGCTTATAGAAACTAGTTATAAAGGTCTGGCTAAGTTAATCACACGTCTAACTATCAAGTAGAGAGAGTTTGTATTCTTTTTTAAAACTGTCAAAGGGGAGACACTTAATTTTTATAGGTATTGCTTCCCAGGTCTGTGATGCCACTACGCTAAACCTTGCCAGGCCATAATTAGTTCTAGAAAATGGTCTGTACAGGTTTTGATTAGTGGCATATCTTGGTCTCATAATTATGGACAGCCGAAGCTGGTTGAACTAAATCATAGAGAGCAAGAGGTGTATCCTTTCTTCGATATTGTATTTTATGCACGAGAGCGCCAATTTTTAATTTAAAAATATTCTCTAACTTTAATATTTCTAATAGTCTAAAGTACGATGTAGGACTTTCTCTTTTGTTTGCAAAAAAGATGCCGCGAATACAGTTATTTTGATTTATTTTGCTCATTATTCCATACGTTGAATACGGATATATGAGAGTATAATACAGTTGTTTGAGTGTACTGATAGGCATGTAACGCCTAAGCTTAAATAAAATTCCAATATTTTTTGTTATTTTGTTGTTAATGTGCTGGAGCTGAGCATCCCACTTTAGGTGCTCATAAATGAAGACACCCAAGTATTTAATCTGGGACTATACTACAAACTGTTATATTGATATTTGTTTTCTTCTTAGGTGAAGTAATTATCATGTAGATTGTCTTCTTAAAATTAATGGATAGCATATTTGCTGCACAAAATTTTAAGACCTTTCCAAGTTCTTCATTAACAACTGATTGTAATTGTTTGGGGTATTTTGAAGAATAAAACGTATTTGTGTCATCTGCAAAAATCCTAAAAGTTAATTTCACCGAGGACCTAGGCAAATCATTAATATACAATATAAACAGCTGCGGACCTAGTGTGGAGCCTTGAGGTACACCACATGTGATTGTTTTCAGGCTGAATTCTGTATTACCAACTTTGAAACATTGTTTACGATTAGTTATATAGCCTGAAAACCATGCATCGGGAAGTCCTCGGATCCCATATTTACATAGTTTTTTAAGAGTATATGGTGGTTAATTGTATCGAAGGCCTTGGAAAAGTCTAAAAAGATACCACATGTTATTTGTTGATCGCCAACTGCTGATTTTAATTTCTCCACAGTTTCTAGAATGGCATGTTCAGTGGAGTATCCCTTTCGAAAGCCAACCTTGAAGTTAAAGAGTAGACATTCTTTTTCTAGATAGGACACAAATTGGTCATATACTAGTCTTTCCGGTACTTTACTAAAGGGAGAAATAACTGCTATTGGCCTATGATTTCCTAAATCAAATACACTGCCACTTTTAAATATTGGGGTTACTTTTGATATTTTAAAGATTTCAGGAAACTCCCCTGATAGTATTGACTCATTATATATTTCAGTGAAGAGTGCAGAGAGCTGTCCACTCGGCAAGTTTAATAAGTTTGTTAGGAAAATTTAGGTATGCTTTTTTTAATGTAGATACTTGTGTTTGGGTTACTGGAGCAAGATAAAAACTGTTTGATGGCGTAGATTCTACGTATTTCAAGGGGTCTGTATGATCAGTTTTGATTGCCTTTGCTAAAGGTGGCCCAATATTTACAAAGAAGTTATTGAATAATTCAGCAATACCCTTTTCTTGTGTAAAAGTCCTGTTATGGTGAATAATTCTCGTGGGGAGAGTTTGACCTTTAGTTTTCCTTTTAATAAAGGTACCAATAAGTTTCCAAGGTTGCTTAAGGTTGTCTTTGTACTTTAAAAATTGCATACTATAATATTCTGCCTTAATTTTGTTCTTAAGATGTGAAAGAATGGCTGCATAATGCCTATATTCCCCGATTTTTTGTAATTCCTTGAGTAGGAAATGTGTACAGTACATTTTTACCGATTTTAGGATACCCTTAGTGAGCAATGGTTTATTAAGTTGCCTTTGCTTGCTTTGGCTAGCCAGCTTCACGGGCGCATGTTTATCTATAATCTTCTTCAGGGTAGTCATTGCCTCTTGTACCTTTTCATTTACATTCTTTTCTGGGTTGAGGATTTCATGCCAATTTATCAGTTTTATATCATCTAAGTATAGATCCTTGTTAAATTTAGAATAGTTTCGAAAATATTTTTTGTTACTATTATTCCGTATAGGTTGGGTTCTAACTATGCAGAAAATTGGGAGATGATCTGTTATATCAACTGTCAGAATTCCTGCTATAAAATGTTGTAAACAATTTGTATATATATGATCAATGAGTGTTGCTATATGATCAGTAAGCCTGGTAGGTTTAGTAAAGATCGGCAAGATGTTATTAGCATAAAGCATATCTAAGAACTCTTCAAGTTGGGTATGTTATTAAATTTCAGGAAATTTATATTCATATCTCCAAAGATGTAAATTTCGTGTCTATTGGGATTAATTGTTTTAATTATATCATTTAGTTGGTTGCGAAAACTGCTCTAAATTACAAGTGGGATGCTTATAAATACAACCTATTATCATCTTCTTTTTATCTTCACCAGTATCAAATTCTGCCCAGCAGGATTCAACTAGTGCTAAATCAAATTTAATGTCAGGCCTCCGTACAGCCTTAAGATCATTAGCTATGTATAAAGCAGCTCCGCCATTTGTTGGCGAGTCCGTGTAAAAAAAATTATAGCCTGTGATATTAACATTAGAAATAGATTTCTCACCTAGTTTAGTTTCAGTAATTCCAAGTATATCCAGCTTAGAGTCAAGTAAGCATAATAGTTCTTCTAATAGAGAGATAAACTTCTAATATTGCAATAAAGAATTGAAAAAGATGTTACATCTAAATTGTCTAGCATTTTATTAAAACCACGGACTGAATAATATTCTGAGAAAGGGCTATTTAACATTAGATCTGGGTCGTATTTGGATTTGGGATGAGATCGTAAAGGTCAAGATCATGGCGCCTATCAGGCCAGTTGCCAACCATAGCATTAAATTCCCTATCAGTTAAATCATAAAATGGTAAACAACTACTTACGTTTTCCTGGTAATCAGCCATATTTACAAGTTGAAATAAGTCCTTAAACTGATAACTAATTAATTAGACTGATCAAGAAACTCTTCGAATTCCTCATAGGTTACAAAAGATCTCGTAGTAGAGCTCTCCGTTTTCTTCAGCAGTATTTTACCATTAGCCGTCCAAATAAACTTGTAGTTGTGTTCACGCTTGAATTGTAAAATTCTGCCCAGTAGTCGTTTTCTCTTTGGCGTTAAACTTTCGTTGACATGGATTTGTGCTTTATGACTTACAACCGCAGATTCTGGCTCGCAACACAGACGGGAGATCTTTAGTCCGCTTGGATTTTAAGTTTTTCCTCTTGCTGTAGATTTCATCCCTTTTCTCTCTTCGAGTGAATTTGACAATTAGTCGGTCTTTCACTTCTTCGTTGGCGGTAAACGATGAGCGATCGATATATCGTTTACGTCGAGATCTACTCCCATAATTTCAGACCAGCAACGCTGGGTTGTCGTTAGGTACGACTGGAATACCGGTTATTTCGAGAGAGCCCCTTCGCGCGTACTGCTCGAACTCATCCAACTTGACCTCCACACTATAACCATCGTTGCGGAGCTTGTTTATGTCTTCCTTGATCTCTTGAACTTGGCTTTTAACCCCTTCGTTGTGTTCTTTTAAGTTCTTGATCGTCGATCTCACAGTGTCGTATTGCTTTGAAATAAAATTTTGGGACTTTTCAATTTCGTCAAACCTTTTATTGAGGTCGAGGAGACGAGTCTTCAGCGAGTCTATTTCCTTGCGGATTTCCTTTCGGATATTAGGAAGAAATTCTTGTGTCCACAGCTCCATTAAACTTTCCACAGTTAAACTCATTCTCGAAATTAAATTCTATATAGTTAGACTCTGTAAAAAACTCTGTATAAACTCACACGATATTCTCACACCCGACCTTGACCTTAGGTTCCTTTTGGAAGAGAAAGTCCCTTTAAAGATCCCCTCCCTGGCATCTGATTTAAACAAAGGCGAAAGGCAAAGTACAAAAAGTGACATTTTAGCCTTTGGATACACGTTTAAACGTGTTTCCCATATTAAAAGGAAGTGTTTTAGTATTAGCATACTTTTTATTATCTTTCAGCTTTCCTCAAATGTCAACCCTTTGTCGTTGCTATGTAAATTCATTGTTTGGACAAAATATAAAACCTGAGAACTAACAACCAGATCAGTCTCTAAAATGAAGATTCTGAGTCACGTCCGAACGTGGTATGGAAGTCACTTTCAATTAACATGTAATATCCACCGTACAGAATAGCTCTGTTGTCTTCCATCGTTAAAGTTTTAATTCTCATATGTGTCTTCTGAGTGAAATAAGCGTCAGCCGATTTCGGTAACAAGACATTTGCTGATAGCATGAAGGGAGACTTTAACGCCTTGGGCTTTCAGAGTGTTAATTCACCGCTGTACCGAATTTCAAGTATGAAAGGAATGCGGAGAAAAAAAAACCCGCATTCCATCAAGATATTTCCAGACAGACCCGCTGCGTCTCGTTATGGTTTTACGAACAAGTGTTGTGACATGGACCTATAGTTGTTACAGTGCAGTCCTTATCCGAGGAGACTAGAGAGTCCAACCATTTGCGGATGTTATTTCAAAGGCAGCACTTTCTCCTCAGTTATTTTAAGACCCTGAGTGTTGGTCCAGCCAGGGTAATGACATCAGAAGTTCTCACCTGGTAGTCTAGACTGATGCTAAGCCAACTCAGCCAGTTGACAGTACCTTATAAAGAAGTATTCTATTAATTTGCTGTAAAGTTGCTTTGGTCAAAAGTAGAGCTCCCTAACTGAGTGGGGATCTGGCTAAGTTTAACCCCGTATTTCCAGCATGGTAGTCTGATACTTTATCTGAATCAAGGCAGCTGATCAACGGGAGAAGTCTTCAGTTCATCCTTCAACCCTTTGACCCCTGGGAGTGAGACCTAACAGATTTTACTCTGTCTAATTACAGACAATTTTATTCATCAACTGGGGGTGTCCTGGGGTGCACGAGGAGTGAATGATCCATGTTGCGTTTAGTTTAACTCATTGGTTCCTATGATTGAGACTCTGTCTAATGCCAGACGATTTTACTTGTCAGTGGGGTTTGGCTTAGGAGTCAATGGGTTAACAAACATCCACTCAAAAACTACTGTATGTCCCCTTCAATTACATTTCTATGATTGTCCATAATGCAGGTATTCGCTTGAAGTCACTTATCCATGTTGGGTTTAGTTTAACCTATTCACTCGTCAGGCACTCAAGGATGCTACTACAATCTTGGACAAAACTCGTTGGGAGAATGTGACGCGCTAATTTGTCTGTGTGATAAAGATTAAATACTTTCCTTTTTACCCCCTCCCCCCATTCCAGTGTTGGTTAAAAAACGGGTTTGCACAGTATGTTTTGCACCACATTGTCAACATTGGTTTGGGGAGAGGGGGGAAGGACCAATATACTTTGTAAGTGCATGCCAAATGACGTTTAAGCTAGAATTTTTCCCAAGAATTTTGTCCAAGATTGTATAATGCATGTTTTCATGAATATAATCAAATTCAAAGAGTGTCAATAACCATGGACAGTTTGATATGTAGATCTCGTGAGAGTCCCCATACTGATGTAGTTTGAATGTTACTGGACTGTTGCGTGTGGATTTTTGGGGAAAAAGGTACCTTGATGTTTATTGCCAGATGAAGACAATCGTATGAAAGTTCTGAAGGTTGTTGATTACTCCACTTACTGCTGTAGAGAGAGTAGTTATGGATTGGTTGCAAGGCTATGAGCATGATTTTTATTCTAGAGAATTCAAAGAAACGTTCTCCCAAAGAGAGAGAGAGACTGCAAATGCAATAAGTAGTATTTCTCTGACTGTGCCGTGGCAAGCACTTCATTTTAATTATCAAATCCCGAAGGGACTTTAACGGGAAATCCCGCCAGGTTCCAGATGTTTTGAAACTCTAACCGTAGGGTATGTTTTTAACCGTGGTCTATGTTAGAGGATCATTACGAAGACAACTCAACACCAGCCATTCAATGAAACAACGATTAACAGATAGTTTCAACGGTTAACAGGGAAGACGCAATCAAAACAATAGATGGTCATTGCTTTTTCCTTATTTGCACGTTATTCGTTGTTAACCGTTGAAATGACTAACTTTTCGTCTGTTAATCGTGCCAACTGCCTTAAATCATCGTTTTGAGTTCATTCTGTTGTGAAATTGCAAACCACGAAGTTGACTCCACCAAACATTGAGACAATTATGTTCTTTATGGTGTAAATTGTGTTACGCGTATTCACGGTAACGCAATTGTAACGAAATCATGCAAGCTGTCTGAGATCAGCCAGTAATCAAGTCTACAAAAAATGAAAGGAGACATTTTACTTCACGTGAAGCTACGAGTATTTGGATTCTTCACACGCCAAACATCGTGGAGACTAAATTCAATTCTGAATTTTTTCAATAGAATAAATCACATGTCGTCGAGGGATTAAAATCCCGCCTTTTTTGTCCATGGTGGGATCTAAACGGCAATTGAAGTCTCCATAGTAGCATTATCGTCTCCGTCTAAACCCATCTACCGCAAAGTTAATGACGATTTTTGATAAAAACTAACTGCTTCCGCATCCTTGTTTGGACCGTAGACGTTTACAAGACAATAACTTTTGTCCTTGATTTTAACGTTTAATACTAACAGGCTACCTTTGGAATCTGATAATTCATGCAGAATAACAATGTCTAATTTACACTTGAATAACACAGCGACACCCCTGGGATTGGAAGTCCCATGACAGAAACTAATTAAAGAGCCCCATTCTTTTTTCCATTGACTCTCAAAATTTTTGGTTGAATGTGTATCTTGTAGAAAGATTGCATCAGCTTTTTGTTTACGACAGCAGGTAAGCATTGCTCTACGTTTTCGGAAGTTACCGATGCCTCTCAAATTAAGTGAAATCATTCTCAGACTATCTGGCTTAAAAGAAGAGTTATCCATTCACAAATTTAGGGCTGTTTTTTTTTTTTATCGAAAGATAAGTGTTATTCAAAATATTCTCGATTTATTAGCGTACATATTACATTCATAATTATCCAAGCGGAAAAAAAGTGAAGTTTTAAAACACACGTAAACACAAATACACAACACACAACACGCACACATACATGGAAACGAAGGCGTACTCACCTCCCTCTGGTTTCTCAGTTACGCTTCTGCCAAATCTTCCATTTCCCATTTAAAAAAATGATAATAAATAAAAACAAATAATGAAATAAGTAAATAAACCTTAGCTAATAAGTCTTTGCTAATTTTAATCTAATGTCAACAATAAATATTTTTAGCTGTCAGAAAAACAAGAAAAAGAAAGCACTTTCGACTCCATTACAATATAAACTAATAGGAGAATTACACCTCTGGTAATAAAAAGGACTTAAGTTTGTCCATACCCTCTTCTTTATATAATATTTGAGCAGAGATACTCCACGGTATGAAGGCAAAAAACACATTCTCTGTTTCTTTTATCTGCTGCAAATGGTTTTTCCTTAGTTCTGCACGCTCCATCCGAACACATCTGGAAACATCATCAGATATGAAGACAGAGAAACCATTATACTTGTTATTCTTCAGCTTGGCCGCAGCATTCTTGAGAATGTACAATTTATCTGTGTAGCGCAGGAGAGAGAATTGGTCTTGGCTTCGATACATCAAAAGTCGAAGAATTACGTTTGACTCCAGTTCTGTGTGCCCTCATCACCTCAATTCCTTCTTCTAATTGCATGTGATTAGTAAATAATTATCTCTTTCTCAATAAATTCTTCCATTGAGCGGAAGTCGTTTTCACACCCTTCTTTGACGCCCCAGACAACAACATTATTCCATTTCCATCGGTTCTCAAGGTCATCTATCTTGCTCTTGAGAATGTCTAAATCAGACTGGTCGGCTTTTGGCTTCAGTTTAGCCTCCGACTCTTGAATTGAGTGGTTTGCTGTTTCCATATTCATTTTCAGTTCGTCCATGTCTTGTAGAATAGAACTTTAATTTGTTCGACCTTGTTTAATTTGCACAACATTTGGTCCTCCACTTGAATCAGGACATCTATCTTCGCGAGGATGTCATCAAGTTTGGTCGAAGAATCCGCCGCGGAGTCGCTTCCCATCTCTTGTTTTTTGTTTTAGATCTTGTTTGTCTAGTCATAAATGAGCTTGGGTGAAGCCAAACTAGCAAATTTTAACTATTAATGTAAGAATAAACTTGGGAAATGTAAAGAACTCGGAAGAGCTGTCTATCCACGTGGAGTCATGCGCACCACTCCCCTTAGCCTCAATTAAAACTGACCACTCTTCGATATTACCAGAACTCCAAGACATTCAAGAGGCCTGTAGAGGACCAGGTTTTTGGAAGTTAAATTCGCCATTACTATCCAGGCCGGATTATGTTGAGAAGATTAAAAATGAATTTCCTTTTTGGTTGGAGAAAGCTGAAGATCTATCTAGTACCAGATCGAAATGGGACTTGGATAAAGTTTAATATTAGAACGAGCTCAATTGCCTATTTAAAAATGCTTAAAAAGACCGTAAAAAGCGGCAGGAGGAACTTAATTCTAAATACCAACTCGCATTAAAACGTCTTCAGGAAAACCCTAACGATGCAAGATTGCAAGCAGAAAACTTGAAAAATGAACTTGAAGCTCTGTATGATGAAAAAATTGAAGGGACTATCATTCGCGCCCGCGTAAGGTGGCACGAGCATGGAGAGAAAAAAAAGTAACTTTACGGGAGTGTGAAGGTATTTTACGTTCTTTTCAAACTGGGAAAACGCCTGGCAATTATGGAATCCCAGTAGAATTTTATAAAATATTTTGGCCTTTGATACGTAAATTGATGACTGATTCTTTTAATGAAGCCTTTCTCAAAAAGGAGATGTCTTCTTCGCAAAAACAAGCATTTATTACACTTATAGAAAAGAAAGGAAAAGGTAGAAGCTATTTAGAGAATTGGAGGCCAATTTCGTTAATTAATGCGCATGCAAAAATTGCTTCCAAGGTAATTGCGACTAGAATTGTTAAGGTCCTTCCAGAAATTATTCACGCCAATCAATTGGGTTATGTAAAATGAAGATTTATAGGTGAGCTACAGTAAAAAAGAAAACATACCTGCCATATTACTTTTTATTGATTTTGAATATGCCTTTGATAGTTTAAACTGGAATTTCTTGTTAAAATGTTTGATGATGATGATGAGTAGAGAGATTTTATGCGAACATATTAAGTTGTGTGTTGAACAACGGGTTTTGCACGCCTTACTTTGAATTACAAAGAGGGGTAAGACAAGGGGACCAGCTGTCGCCATACTGAGAAGCTGAGATCCTAGCAACTGCTATTCGCAATAGATCCGATATTCAAGGTATAAAAATAGGCCAAGGTGAGTTTAAATTAGTTCAATACGCCGATGATCTCACTGTATTTGTGTCTGATATTGAGTCTGCTAAACGCATTTTTGAACTGCTTGATCTTTTCGAAACCCTTTCTGGTCTCAGGGTCAACTTTTCCAAAACTAAGGCTATGTGGATTGGTTCGTGCCGGCAAAACACGGAGACACCTCTTGGATTGAAATGGTGTAACAGTGTTAAAGCCCTTGGGATTGTTTTTACGTATAATGAGGTAGATTTGATGCAAAAAAAATTTTAAGACAAATTGGAGGATATTCGACTGCAAACAAGGTTATGGAGTTGCTGTGGTCTTTTACTGTATGGCAAAATTACCATTATCAAATCACTTGCCAACCTTTGGGGATTTTATTAAAAACAACTTAATACTATAATCTATAACTTTGTTTGGAAAGGGCCAGATAAAATAACCCGACAAGCTGCAAATAATGATTTGGAATTTGGTGGTCTTAATGTAACAGATATTGAAACCTTAATCAAAGCATCTAGACTGGCCTGGATTGGCAAATTATTTTCAATTGGTGCATTGCCTTGGAAAGCTTACTTTAATCACTTGCTCAAGGATTTTGGTGGTAAATTTTTATTTAGGTGCAACTGTGATGTCGAAGAGTGTAAATTTTTTTCGAAATTTTATAATGAGTGTCTTCAGTGGTTAGCAGATTTTAGAGAGTCCTTTTCAACAAAGCCTCTTATGTCTAAATACATAATCTGGAACAATAAAGACGTTAAGATAGATCATAAATCAATTCACTATCCTAATTATGTTAAAGCTGGGATATTATTCTGCCACCATTGGCAATTTGATAAAGGTAACATTCAATCTTACAACGATGCAAGGGCTATTGGAGTAAGAAATACTAACTTTTTACCTTCTCATCTGAAAACAGAATGCCCAAATGAAAAAGAATTAGGACTGTTATTATTTTTCTGTGAAAAAAAAAAAAAACTTTAATCCTCTTACTAGAAAGAGTAAGCAGTTTTATTGCTTGTTAGTGTCCATAAAAGTTAAGCCTTCAAGGGGCTTTGTAAAACTGAAAGAGGATTTTGACCTATAGATGATTCAACTGCTGCTAATTATACCGTACCATTAAATCATATTCATCTGAAACCTTTATTAGAAGTTTTCAGTTTAAATTATTAGCTGATATTACTTTTACTAATCATTGTTTGGCTAAAATAGGTTATGTCCCGAATGATCTGTGTAGCTTTTGTGAGGAAGGATCAGAAACGCTTCATCACTTATTTTATGAATGTTCTCTCTCCTATCGTTTTTGGAAACAGTTTGTAAACGTCTGGTTTATGCTCTCTGGAAAGTATGTAGAATTTACCTTGAAAGATGTTTTTGTCAGTAGACAAGCTGGAGAATCTGACCAGTTACTAAACTATTTGTTCATTCTTGGTAAAATTCATATTTGGAATTGTCGCAAACGCAGAGTACCTCCAAATTTGGAAATTTTTAAGGTAATGCTGGATGTGAAATACAGAACGGAAATGTATCTTGCCTCTAAGAACAAGGTAAAACAATTTCAGGCTAAATGGCAATTGTATATCAATATTAGGGATAATCGCTTGGTATAATTAATTAGTTTAAGAAGTGAAGGTGTTATTGGTGACCTCTTATTAATTCCAGTGTACTTGTAGCTATAAATGGAAATAACATGTGAAACCTGGCCAACTTGAAAACGTTTTCTGTTTCTCTCAAGGATACAACACATACGATAAACAGTTGGTACTTGGTGCGTTCCTTAATTTCTTATATACAATCATGTCAATACGGCCCGTCATAGATGCATATGCATTTCAACCTCGTATGATGACGTATTGTTGCCGAATACTCAGCTTACTTAGATCTCCTCCAGCGTGAGGTTTCTCTCCTTTGCTAGGATTTTTCCCAAGAGTTTTGTCCAAGATTGCAGTGGAGAAGTAAAATGATGTGACGTTAGAGAGTAAAATCTGTTACGTCTTACTCCCAGGAGTCAATAGGTTAAACTACCCATAAAATGGAGCCCTGGCATTGGGGACGAGGGAATGAGTAGAGCATGTATCAATACAAACTCTTTATTGGATATAATTTTGAAGTTTTGTTTTTACAATTAAGATAATAGGGTTTGGGTTTAGCTGATAATAATACCATATTTTCAACAAAAATATGGTTGACACGTCAGTGAAAATTTATGAATGATTGATATGATACAATTTGTTAAATTAAATTGTTATTGATGATAATAATTCCTATTGGTTATTAAGTTTAAGGTGCTTATTCATGCTTGGGGTTGTTACAGCAACAGACGGTACACTGTATTTACCTTTGAAATACAGTGTAAGAACAACATCTAGCGCCTTTTGTTTGCTGATTTTTAGCCTGTCCCATTGGTTTCACTGGCGATTACTGTGAATTTAACATCAATGAGTGTGAGCAGCATCCTTGTCACGCGTACAGTACTTGTATGGATCTCATCGGCAACTACAGCTGCCATTGTGGACCACGTTGGACTGGTCAGCATTGCAACATCTTTTTGGGATCTTTATGTAACAGCACTGTCTGCAAAAATTCTGGTATCTGCCAAGATACAGTGGACAAAAACAACTACACTTGTGTCTGTCAGTCTGGCTTCACTGGGCGGAACTGTGAGCGTCAGTTTGACCCTTGTGATAGTTCTCCATGTGAACATGGTGGAAATTGCTCGAAGCTTACAAGTGATGACTTCCAATGCGCTTGCCCACCAGGTCAGTTCAAATGGAGCTGACTTAAAAATAAGTGAGGAATTTAGAAGCACAGCATCTAAATGTAGGTCAACTCAAAAACTGTATCAATCCCCTTTAACAAAACCTAGGTCCACTCAAAAACTACTGGTATGTCTCCTTCAAGGGGAGGTTTACATATCTTTTTAGAGCGAGTTTAGGGGTTTTAACCGATACATGGAGGTGTTGGGTAGATTTTCAAGGTTTTTGAATTTTTTTGATATTGTACAAAATATTCAGTGGTCTTAGGGCCCCTTGAAATGATGCCATCAGTTCAAAAATGTGCACACTTGCATACTTTTTCTTGATGGACAGTAAAATTACTGATTATTCATTAAATAATACTTTGCTGAAATGTCTTCATTAATTCCTATGTGTTCAAAATTAATGTGCATCTTGAAGTACAGTAAATGTAAACATTAATTTTGTGCAAGCCTTTGTTGTTATGAGTAAAAGCATAGTTTTGCCAGATGCCTTTTGTTCATACCTTTACTATTTGCCCGTAATCTTAATCAAAGATTTAATACATTTTGCTCTTAGGCTTTAGGGGAAAGAGATGCAATACTAACATTGATGAATGTGCATCATCTCCATGCAAGCAGAGGGGGTCTTGTATTGACGGCATCAATAATTTCACTTGCAACTGTACTGGGTCCGGTTACACGGGACTTACATGTTCTGACGACATTAACGAATGTGAATCTAACAACCCCTGTCATCCTGAAGCAACTTGTTTCAACCGTCTTGGTACTTATCAGTGTGACTGTCAACCAGGATTTACTGGAAAGAACTGCTATGAAAATATTGATGACTGCCAAAGTAGTCCCTGCCAGAATGGAGGTATGCAACAAAGCTTTAGGATAATTAAAGATGATTATTTGAAG
>NC_090895.1:23409362-23426862 GCF_036669925.1 Montipora capricornis | reverse complement strand
ACTGTACCACTGAGATAAATGAATGTGAATCAAATCCTTGTCAAAATCTAGGAAACTGCACTCATGGCATAAACTACTACAAATGCTCATGTCCAACTCGGTACACAGGACAAAGCTGTGAGGTGGATTTAGTAGATGACTGCATTGACCACACCTGCCTGAATAATGCAACTTGTGTGGATGGTGTGAATCAGTTCAACTGTATCTGCCCTCCTGGATATGAAGGACTGAGGTTAGAGCACATATTCTAGGGATCTGTGGCCTATGGCTTGAACCCTGATTAATCTTAAATTCAATTTATAATACTTTTCAGGGTTTTGGGCAACATTGTTAGAAATTGCCATCTACCTTGTTGCTTCAGTGGCATACATAGCTGTACTGTTTGTTGCATTTTCATCTGAAAGTGCTGCCCTCGTCTACCTTTAGATTCAGTTGCATGACGATAGACACCCATGAGGAGATATTACAATTTTTTTAATGTACATTGGAACACGTGTGTTAATAGTCTTTAGAGTGATATGACAAGTTTATGAATCATGAAGCAATAAATCCCTGCATAATCACTTAGCCGGCTCCAACAAAGTCATCTGTGCAGCTCATGGAGTCAGAAAAAAATTAAAGTAGCTCTCAGTAACTTTTTTATGGTTCATAAGGCATTCAATAGTACTGGGTAGTTGGAAACAGAGTAAGCACTTACAATTGTTGGTTAAGACCAGTCAATAGTTAAAGCCACACATTTCCACTTTTATCCCACCTTGTGGCCCGCTTTAAAAAACTTAGCCCTCAACACAATATAATATTTTTATTTCATTTTTGTTGGTTATTAGGGACCTTTAGATGGGAGGACGATGACAATTACGAGTTTTTTTCAAACTGAGCGTGCACATAAGGTTTGGTGTCAATTTCGACCCCCGAGCTCTTCTCTTGGGTCGATCTGAGGCTCTGGTGACGAGAATGGGTTTGGACGCCAACATTCTTTGAGTTGAGCATGCTCAGAACGGAAAACTCATAATCGTACTCATCCTCGTCCTCCGATCTATATAGCTAAAGTTAAAATCTTAGGCAATGTTGCTGATATCATTAGATTTGAACGCGCATTGTTGAATGACCAGCCTTTATTTTTTCTCAATTTATCTTGCAGATGTGAAAATGAGATAAATGAATGTCTTTCATTTCCGTGCCTTAACAATGGCACTTGTTTGGACAAGTTTAACAACTTCACATGCATCTGTACCACAGGGTTCATTGGGCATACCTGTGAAATCAACATCGACGACTGCCTCATTAATCCATGTCAAAACAATGCCACTTGCGTTGATGGCGTCAATCAACGTACATGTCACTGTCCTGCAGAATTCTATGGTGATGACTGCGACAAAGTGCGAGATGCTTGTCACCCAAATCCTTGTGGTGATAATGGAAATTGTTCGTTTATTGGCAATGCTTACAATTGTACCTGTCACTTAGGGTTTGAAGGCAAAAACTGTTCAGTCAATATAGATGATTGCAAAAACAATCCTTGTGTGGCAAACGCCTCATGCATTGACGACGTGAATAACTTCACCTGTGAGTGTCCAGCTGGATTCTATGGAAACCTCTGTCACTTGGAAATCTTTGAGTGTAACTCAAATCCTTGCCTAAATAAGGGCACCTGCACTGATCTGATTGATGGCTATACCTGCTCTTGTGTCCTGGGATTTACTGGCACCCACTGTGAAAACAATATCGATGACTGTCCGTCCCACGGATGTATCAATGGCAAATGCGTTGATGGATTCAATAGTTATAAATGCAATTGCGATCCAGGCTTCATTGGTCAATTGTGTGATCAGGACATAGATGAATGCACTCGTAAGAACACCAGTTGATTTATGTTATTATTATGAATGTGATGATGATAATAATTGTTGTCGGTAGGCTTCACCAAATGTATCTGATGTCTGATTGATGCTACATTATTGAATTTCTATATGATGCTAATGGTTTTTTGTGTTATTTGTAACACCAGCCAATCCATGCAGATGTGGATCTTGTGTCAATACTGTTGGATCATTTCGCTGCAACTGTAATCAGTGGTTGACAGGTGAACGCTGTGAGCAGGATATCAATGAATGTCTGAATAGAAGCTTCTGCAGCCAAACTATTGATCAAGGCATCTGCCAAAATAACAATGCTTCAGTCATCGGCTGTGGACAACAAGGATACACGTGCTTCTGTCGAAATGGCATTCAAGGTATACTGAACCTCTCTAAAATTAGTACCCTTTAACCAAGTTTGGAAGTCGTACTCATTTGCAGCTTTTATGGATACAATTTCTGTATATACCAAAGCGACTTTTATCACAGGTGTTTTTTGTGCTCACATTTTGAAAATGTTGTAAAATAGGTACATAATTTGATGGTTTTAAAACTAATTCGTGGAGATGTACAAGTACTCACTAATTTAAGACTTCTAAGGCAGTTGCTGCCGTCAAAATTATTTCAGTAGCATAGATTATTCAGTTGGCCTTAACGAATTTGCTTACATAATTAACACAAGACCAATTTGCTTGGGAGTTATGACAAGGTGATTTGCTACATATATGTATTTCACGCTGCACAGAATCTCCAACATGCACAGAGTGAGCATGCTTAAAATCCGATCTATTTTATCGGGACTTCACAGACGTCAAGGTCCTTAGGCTGTATGAGTAAAATATATTCCTCAAACTTAGCCATGGACTTGTATAATTAATGAGAGTAAAGTGTATTGTGGTTCTTCTTATAATCCTTCCACCGTGAAATCTCCTGTAACCTACAGCTGTAGGTGAAGGTGAAGGGCTCCACGGAAGTGAACCACTTATCCAGCTTAAGCGGGTGACCTGATCAGACAAGTATTGTATTTATGGAGCACGATCGGATCTTTTACAGTTGGAATACCTGTAAATTATCAAACCAAAGTATAGTCTCGAGTTGGTTGCACATGATTTTCGAAACACAGAAAAGGTTTGTATTGCTGGCTCTTACAAGGTTTCATCCAAGAGAAATTAAACTCGCCAGTGTCTTTTCAAGTGGCTTAATATTCGACGGTAAAAGAACCTTAGGTCGTATGAATTTTATATTCCTCACTTTAGCTAGGGAGGTGCACAACGTCGAACCATCAGCCCCACTCTTCCCTGCCATCTTACAAAGCCCTGCCCAGACTGTTCAGTGTACCAAGTACGTGTTTGTGTAAAAAAGGGGATTGTTGAATAACAGAAAATGGTGTGAATCGTGAAATAACGACCAGTGTTAAAGTTTGGAGAGAGAACAAACGAAGACTTTCTTGTCGGTGACGTTTTCCAGATCCGAAGATTTTTGTCATTTCACGTTTGACCTCGTGTTTTTATTCGTTGCTTAAGGTTCCTAATTTGGTCTGAATATGATCCTCTCTTGAGACCATAGATTACGCGTTTCATTTGATTTGTTATGATTTCAGTTGACTTGTAGGCTCCCTAATAGCGCTGCGCACGGGTTCTTAAAATAGACTACGTTAGATCGGACCCCCCGCGTGACTCAGACAAACATTGCATATCGATAAAGGAAATATACGCGTGTCCGCTAATTTTTTTGCCGTCAAACGTCTGGAAAATGTCTTAAAATGTGATGTTTGTCCCCAGAATGGACGTAAAATATAAGCACCAAGCATTGCTGTTGGAGCGAGTGCAAAACGGATTCAAGGTATCGAGAAAAAGGGCCTAAATCTCTTAGAGAAGTCGAGGAATCCGGGAAGAAAGTCTTCATTCCATTTCGGAAGCCATCCCAAAATATCGAGAAGTGCAGAAGGTGGATAATAGCATGTTCGCGGCAGTCCTTCACGGGAAATAATATAACAAGAAACACACACATATGTGCCCTTCACTGGCCTGGAGAGAAGGGACCAACCGAAGAATTTCCCCATCCGCTGAAAGCGAATTTTACTCCAGCATAAGCGAGCCGCGCATCGGTGAAAAGGAAAGCGCCTGCATCGAGAGCGAAGCCAGTAACTCCCGTAAAAAGAGAGAAAATAGTGGATGGAACTTAAAGAACTTTAAAGAAGTTTCCACAATGCAAGAATAGAAATCTAAAATCGTGAGTAGCTTGTCTTACGAAGTTATCCGTGAAGACCCTGAGTTAATGAAACATTTTGTTAGCCTTACACCTTCCCAGTTTGAAGTTGTCCAATGGAGAAGATTAATTATTGAAACTTTGGAGAATCTGTTGACTCAGAGAGGTCAAATAATGGCCCAAAGTCCGAGTTTACTCCCCGAGAAAACCTATTCATTTGCCTTGTGCGATTGAGACGAGGATTTACATTGAAGACTCTCGCTGCACTTTTGTCTTCACCTGACAGAAAGATACAGCAAACTCTGGTTCGTAAGATATTTACATTCAACTGATGTACAAAATATTTAGAGATATGCAAACTGTGATGTTCCCTGAGGGAGCGCACGTAAGGTGTTTCATTCCAAACGTGTTCAAGACAATGAAGAATATACACAGCATTGTTAATTGTACTGAATTTAGGATTGAGTGTTTCAGGAATTTTGCTAGGCAGGGTAATACTTTCTCTTCTTACAAGCAAAGTAATAGTTTCAAATGCCTGATTCCAGTAACCCCAAATGGTGGTGCATGTTTTCGTTCGAAAGAGAACTGTTAAACCCCAGACAAGTGATGCTTAAAATACTCTCCTTCTTAAAAGGAAGAAGTAGTTTAACTGCAGCAGAGGAGTTAGAAACAAGGCACATTGCTAAAGCAAGGATTCGTGTTGAGCGTTTCAATAAACGCCTCAAACAGTTTAGGCTTGTTGGGAGGAAAATACCTTTGTCTCTTGCCCCCTTTTCAACACAATTGGTAGTCGTTGCAGCATGTCTAGTAAACTTTCAGGAAAATCTGTGTAAATAGATTAAGCTGTTCTACTATTGAATGTCATTGTCATTGTGCAGAAGGAAGCCGAAAACCAATTATGACTTGTTTTTCCAAAATGTTCTGGCTGTTCGCGTTGGCCTTATGTAAATTGTGTTAAACGTTGATTACCTGATTGCACTGTTCAACTGTCGTTATTTGCCATAGTAACAATTACTATGATTTTGGTTCAAGACCTTCCACTGAAACTCGCTTGAACAATATATAATTTGTGTGTGTGGGTGTATGTGTGTGTGTGTATGCAATGTTTGTGCATGTAGCTTCATATTTTTGAGACTTCTCAAATGATTTAACATACTAAAATGAAAGAAGCTTTATTATTATTATTATTATTATTATTATTATTATTATTATTATTATTATTATTATTATTATTGAACAGGGAAAAAAATAGCACTCAACTGGAGGAAATACTGTGTACATGCACCATATCTGACATTGTTTTGTTGTAATTTGTGTCATTCTCTTTGTGAGATCACTCAAAAGAAAAAAATGAAAAAGGAAGATAACAGCTATCAGGTGCAATTTCACTAAAATTGAGTTGCACTTGTTAAAAAAACAAAACAAAACCAAAAAACAAAGAAAAAAAAGCAACAATTTCTTGATATCTCTAACTACATGACCAGTCCTGTTATTGTTGTTGTTTCCTTTTTGTTATCGTTATTGTTTTTGTTTCTTATTTGCTTACAGCAATGTAATGAATTTCTTGCAGTATAGCAATAAAATAATGATTTCATTCAGAATGATTGTTGCCTTTGCCATGAAGTGAAACTTGTTGCACTAAAACTTTACAAACAAACAAAACTATAAATTAATATACTTCCAATTTTCTCTCTTGAAAACCCTGGTGGATAATCACTGAGTTATAATAAAGAAATTAGAATGCTCCTTTGTGTTTTCAAGGAGCAATGCTGATTTTCACTGACCCTTTCTCTGCTGCGTAAACATTACAGTTTACCACCACATTTTAGCATAAAATAACACTAATGAAATGGATTATCTTAATTTCACTGAATTCTTCCTTAGACTGACTCAGGACTAATGGTCTTATAGTTACCCCTAAAACTACTATACATGTTAGGATCTGATTAATAACTAATGACATCAAAATGTTTATGAAGGCCCCTTGACATGAATACTCTTTAAATAGAAAGACAAAGGGTTGTTTATATAAAAAAAAAACCATATATTTACACCATACTGGACAAATCTTGGAGGAGAAACACAAATCTGCCATTTTTTGAATATACAAGCCTAAGTTCTGCAGTGAACTAGATAGCTTAATGAATAACCTGGTGGCTCTTGGAAAATCACTGGAGAAAAGCTGACTCCAGAACCCTTCCTTGTATCTTCCATTAAACCATCATACATAAACCAGCCATTGCTGAACTGGGAAGTGCAAATATAGTGACCACCATACCAAAGTGTTGCACCAAAAAGAGAAAAAAATTGCCCAAAAATTAAATCAAGAAAGGTGTTTGGGCCAGTTTTTGAGCGTCCCCTCTACTGAGAAGATTGACAGAAAAAAGAGCAAATGATTTTAAATTTAGCAGCCTACATGGGGCGCTGACCCTAACACCAGCACAGTGCCATGATGTGTGGGCATCACCATCTTCATTCAAAGTTAAGTCCTCATAGAAAGAAACTTTCTCTGAAGGCTTGCTAGCAAATTTCCTCTCATACTGAGAATCATTTGGGTAAGGCCAGCTTTCGAGGGAATCAAAAAAGGTGTCCTCCCTTCTGATATCGCTGGTTGGCAGCGGCAGTATCAGAGATGTAGACTGCAATGTCTGCACTGAATTAGGGTAGGTTGCTGAGCAGCAAGTTGAGGTGGTGGTGCTCATCAGGTAGGGATTCAGAAGCTTCAAGAAAAAGTCGCCTTCATTCCCATACAAATCCAAGGTTCCAGATGTAGCTTGAGGTTGTGGTCTGAGAGACTCGAGTACCACCAGCCTAGCAATTGCATAAAGGCCACTGTCAACTAGCCGAAGGACTCTTGGGATGGTATTGCCAGGCTCAGGAAGGTCTACCTAGTTTACTCTACCTGATTTAACAAAGGCCTGAAATATCATGATCCAGTTATCCAGAAGTGTTGGTCACTAATATTCCAGTACTTGTCACTCCACCCCAAGGAAAAATGGTGAGACCACAGTCCTGATGATGGCAAAGAGAAGACTTGTCTTTGTGAGTTGGATTAACAACACATTTATCAAGGACTCTGCAGCATAAATGTCCTCATTGGGTTAAGTACCTGGTCTGTAAGCACGAGAGGTATTAACTACACACTTGTGCTTCTACCAAATGATCTAACAGCTCACTGTTATCATCAGGTGAAGCTGATGGAAAGATATCAGTGTTCACTGCGTCTATGTCATCAGTGCCATCTGGATTCAGTTGTGGCAAAATGAAAGGCAGAAAATCCCTGGGGACATGCATTTCAAACATTTACGGGAGCTACTACTCTCATCCAGAATGCCGTGAGAAATTCTGAGATTTTTGCAATGAGGGATTCGTCTCATGCAATCCTCTCCACTGAATCAGGACTATTTGCTGCATGTAAAATAAAGTCACAGATTTCCCTGCCTGTCACTAGGAGGATGTGTTGGCACTAATAGTGATAAGCATGGCTCCGTTTTAACACACATTTCCCATCTCTCACACAAAAACAATGCTTGCTTAGGACTTCCTTGGGAACAGCAGAGGTTGGTGAAGTAACAGCTTCTACAGTATACTGTTTGAAGATCTTCAAGGAGTTGATCTCAATCACAGTATCTTTACCCACAAGGCCATCTGGTGAACAGGCAAGAAAGGGCAGCTTGGTGTTCACCCATAATCCTGAAGGACACACTTTACTTGTGGTTTCTTCCTCATATTTAAGGACCGCCCTTAAGTCGCATTCCAGGTCATATAGCATGCAGTTTGACTGGAACGGTTCAGAGTCTATGCGCCAGATATTCTGTGAAATAAACTTAAATGCTTCTGAGGCGGCTTTTGGCTGTGATTCAACAACAAGTTTGCCAACTTTGTACGCTGGAAGACATTTGGACGCTGTTCACCGGCACCACCTTTGTCCTTGAGTGCCATGGCAGTGGCCAGTGTGAGGTTGTTGTAAAGGATTTTCACTTTTTCTTTCAAGCAGCTAGGCTCGCTGAGATCATAATTTTTGTGGGTAAACTTCAGATGCGTTTCCCACATTGATAAGCCATCACTGTACCGCGACATGTCACTTAGAGCTGAAACTAAGCGATTGGTTTGCTCCGGTGAAACTCTACGGTACTCTAGCGGTCTTGGGTCAAATCAATGACCGGTGCTGCACTTTGTTTCCGCTTGTTTTGATATTTAGTGTCGGATACCCGGCGCGAATTCTTGTTCCTCTTTTTGCCTTTGTTCCAGGAACATTCTTGGCTCGTGCAGGGTTTTGAGAAACTTGGTCCGTGCTTCGATCCAGGATCGAGAATAAAACAGCAACGACATCCCTGCAGTGACCCAAGGACGAAGCTCTACAAGGCTCACATGAAGCATGAATGACAGAACCACTTCTCACTGATAAAACAACAACGACATTGTGCGGGAGATCAGCTTTCATTAACGGCCAGACATGTGCTCACACAAAATAATTTTCAGCTTTGAAAGTGTCCATCACGTCACGCGAAAATCCAGAATCCACGTATTTTCTTCCAATTTTCATTAGCTTGTCTGTCATGTGGCCGAGTCCGTCGTCTTGATCTTCGCTGTTTAAATTTTGAATGAATTTCAGCGCGTAGTAGTGGATGTGTCCATAATTGAAAATTGATGTAATGTTCTGGGACAGAAAAGTGTGCCTGCCGCCTGTTGGAATTAGTGGAACCAAAACCAATTTGCAATTTCCCTTCAGCTCATTACTTGCCTTGATGGCCTTTGCGGCGAACCATTTGCCATCATTGATACTCGAATCAAGAGTGCGGTGATCTCCACCTTTTATACAGCCTTTTACACGTCCCACAAGCACCGCATATTTTCCGCATTGATTTAAACGTCTACATTTTAACCCCCTTTGTTCTACAGTGTAATTCTCTGGAGCCTGGAATGCCGTCGTTTTCAGTAAGAACCGTAAAAGAGCGATCATAAGTACTCACGAGCGGCATATTTTCACTTGCTGCTCTCACAGAAATGGCAAATGTTTGTCTGAGTCACGGTACGGGTCTCAAATTCGTGACGTCATCTGGGCGAAGCGCTATTAATAGAGTACTCGCGTTTGGCTAAATAACCTTGCAACTTAAATAAAGTGATGATGTTGATGATGATTATGACGATTATGATGATTATTGCCTTTTCTAGGTCACCACTGTGAGATTGATACGGACGACTGTGCCAGTTCACCGTGCAAAAATGGCGGGACATGTCATGACTACCTGTTTCATTATAATTGCACTTGCGCATCGGGCTGGACTGGCAAAAGTTGCGGTCAAGACATAGATGAGTGTGCTCTTGGATTCTGTGAGAATAATGCGACGTGCAATAACTTGGATGGAACGTACTCGTGTACATGTGCTCCTGGCTTTACAGGCAGCAACTGTTCTACTAATATCGATGAATGCAGGTCCAATCCTTGTGTCAATGGGACGTGCAGAGACTTAATAAATGACTTCATTTGTACATGCGTTCCTGGATTTGAAGGTAATAGTTTTAAAATCGCAGGGTACGGATTTGCGGAACGCCGTGTGTGATTTATATTCTTCATCTCCTTTTTCCGCTACGTTGTGAGAATCATGGCCACCATTGAAAGAAAATTACACGTGAAATTGATTTTTAAGAAAAATCGACGAGACTTTACAACCGGTTGTAGTTGGTCACAACAGTTAACAAATCTAGTGAGCCCAACTCCAAAAGGTTGCTTAGTCTTCGTTAATGAAACTGTTTCCTTCAGCAGTAGTACTACTACGAGGATAAGACGAAACCTTAAAAGAGTGCGTTCTAAATGAGATGCCAATCCCGACAAGTGGAGATAGAGAAATGAGCTAATCGCAACGCCATTCAAATCGTTGGAGCCAGTGCTAAGCTATGGAAAACGCTTACAGTAAAGTGTAATGGGTTTTCCTCGTGTCTCTAAATGGTTCAAAATGTTGGGCGAGCTTTTAGAGCGAATCACCAGGTGCGTTACATCGAAACCATCGGGATCAAACCGATGAAGTATAATAGGCAGTTGGCAGGAAAATGAGACGTTTTTTAACGACGGTACGAGAGCATGAGGCGTCTTTCATGTTGTTACTCATTTTGAACTCATTAATTCATTTTTGTCATTTAGGAAAGACCTGCTCTGAAGACATAAATGAGTGTTCTTCTAGTCCTTGTGTAAACAACGGATCTTGTGGAGATTTGATAGCTGATTTCAAGTGTACTTGTCCTTCAAACTACACTGGCAAGAGATGCGAAATTGAGAAATCGGCCTGCAAACCCAACAATCCTTGTCTGAACAATGGCACCTGTAGGCTGCATTCAGAGAAATACAATTTTACGTGTGTGTGTGCCGCTGGCTTTGCAGGATCGCGCTGTGAGAACGTCACGACACTCGGGTTCATTGACAGCTCTTTGATGAAGCTCAGGGTCAACAGTCATGCATCCCAGTTGTCGTTTCAGTTTAGGACAACCCTAACTGACGTCTTGTTAGCTGTTGATTCAAATAACGATTTCCTCGTTTTTCTCGGTAATGAGAACATCACCGTAACCCACAGTATGTTAGGTAAACTTTCTGTGGGGCAGACAGCAAACCTCAGCAACGGTCTTTGGCATACAGTATCTGTTAACATAGTTACAGCAAACATGAGCATTATGGTGGACAACTCGTCTTGTGGGTGGCACTGTATGGCATCTTCTCCCCTCTTTGCGAAGGTTCACCTAACAGACCTCTATTTTGGTGGATCTCCGTTTGCTGCTAGCGTCGATCGAATCATGTCTAATTTTACCGGCTGCATTCAAGATGTGGTCATTGACGGCGAGTCAGTGATCCCCACGGACCAGGCTCAGGTGGTGTTGGTTAACACAAGTATTGGGTGTCCACGACGGGAGGTTTGTGCTTCCAGTCCTTGTGCCCATGGCAAGTGTGTGGATGAATGGGTCAAGTATAGATGTAAGTGTTCAAGGCGATGGATTGGCCCGCAATGCAATACAAGTGAGTGTCGTTGCTCTTTGATGGACAATTTAATATCGTGTTTATTTTCTGTTGTTATTTCCTTCTCATGGGACTAAGCGATTAATATTTAGGCTTAGACTGACTGCTGTATGTAAAATTAGTGTCAAATTACTGAAGGAAGACATTCTTCAAATTTTCCGGATTATTGCTTTCTGGCGTTTATAGCGGAGCTCAGGCACGCGAAGCGCGCTAGCGGAGCACCAAGGGTAATTTAGGTAATCTATCGATGCGAGAAATTTTGGTTATGCGGTCACGTATATTTGCCGTACAGACTGTCGAGGTGGAGGTTGGGGGAGAGGACAGCCTCTTGGGACGGGGGTGTTGAGCAATTTTCCTTGGCGGGAAATCGTGCGGCAGCGTTGCATTGGCAACCCGTGTTTTTCTGGCGGGAAATCATATTGACTAGCAATGGGGTAAAGATTAAAGAACAGAAAAGAGCACGAGAGAAGAGGAGATGAAATTGGAGAAATTTAAGTGAAGGAATCCTCGAGAAAAGCCGAGAGAGGAGAAGAAGAGAAAATTTCGATGAAAATCAAGGTAACGCTAAGGGAAATAGATCGAGAGCCAAACCACTTATTTACAATGATTAGCTTTCAGGTAATTTTTTCCTTCTTAATATATGCCTCGCTGCCTCACAAATTTTGTAAAAAAAAGCTAAAAAAACGAAGAAGTCCTGAAAGCGTTTGCAATTCTGTGTCGATAGGGATTCTGACATATTTCAACAATCACTTCTATAGGCGTTTTGTGTGAAATGGATCTAAAGTTGTCAGCTGCTTTGTTTGACTGTGAAATTGCAGTCGAGTAAGCTAATATACTACGCTTTAGGTTGACTTTTCAATAAGTAAAGAGAGAGAGAGTAAAGAGTCAAACGGAAAATGTTGCGAAAGGGATTACTGTGCGTGTAACTTCAGTTTTAGTTGTTGATTAAAATTGTTGGTTATTGTTTGCAAGACTTGTTTGTTTACTGCTGTCAGCTCAAAGGTGTTATATCTTAACTGCATAAAGTAATGACCATTACTTTTGTACTTTATGCAGAAGCGTAATTATCTCCGTATACACTATATTGCTTTCTGGGGTTAGAAACGGTAGCTCCGCTTTTAAATCTATATATTATTATTATTATTATTATTATTATTATTATTATTATATTATTATTATTATTATTATATTATTATTATTATTAGTAGTAGTTGTAGTAGTTGTAGTAGTTGTAGTAGTATTGTTGTTGTTGTTGTTGTTATTTGTGGTGTTTGTGGTAGTAGGAGTAGGAAAAGAAGTATGTGCAATGCCTGCCTGCACGCCATCCCATGGTATAAAATGTGTGCAGATTGTTTTTACCCACAAATTGTAACGTTTGTTATCATTTGCTAGTTTCTGCAATGTCTGGAAAGTGTAACGTTATAGAAAATATAACAACATTTTAATTGGTGACCACATGTGCATTCTACGTCTTCCACATGTCATGGTCATTATTACCCACTGTGTTCTCCTCGTGTATCTCCCGAAATCGGAGGTACAAGAAAGCCGGATGTTTTACTGTCGATCGTCTGGTCTCGCTTCAAAAGATTAAGTGTTGATTTCTTTATATGGTATGCCATTAGTACCTGTTACTGATTTCATTTAGCGAAGATATCGTTGACGTCACCTACTGCCATCAATGTGTCAACCAGAGCCTCATTGGCTGTAGAAACGAAGGGTGTTTTGTTCCTGTGGTTGGCACATTTGAATAACAAGAAAAATGTTTATAAACAGATATCTTTCTTATTGTCGCTGTAACCAGTTTCAAGAAAGTTGTTTGGTGTCCGTGTTTGGTCCGTGTTTCGGTGTTTTGAGGGGGTCTTTATCGGTCACACATCGTGGCAAAACTACCTTAATTCTCAATGGAACCGAATGATCCCCAAAAAAGTTAGTTGTAATTCCTTATCAATTAGATAGACTCTTCATATTAACTAACGGATATTCAATTTATTCACAATTAGAAATTCAAATTATTTTTCGTAAATTCGCGCAATTAATTGAGACCAAAACAAAACATCGTGTAGTCTGATACTCTATTTGAATCAAGGCAGCTGATCAACGGGAGAAGTCTTCAGTTCATCCTGCAACCCTGGACCCCTGGGAGTGAGACCTAACAGATTTTACTCTGTCTAATTACAGACAATTTTACTCATCAACTGGGGGCATCCTGGAGTGCATGAGGAGTGAATGGTCCATGTTGCGTTTAGTTTAACTCATTGGTTCCTATGATTGAGACTTAATAAATGTTACTCTGTCTAATGCCAGACGATTTTACTTGTCAGTGGGGTTTGGCTTAGGAGTGAATGGGTTAACAAACATCCACTCAAAAACTACTGTATGTCCCCTTCAATTACATTTCTATGATTGTCCATAATGCAGGTATTCGCTTCAAGTCACTGATCCATGTTGGGTTTAGTTTAACCTATTCACTCGTCAGGCACCCAAGGATGGTACTACAATCTTGGACAAAACTCGTTGGGAAAATGTGACGCGCTAATTTGTCTGTGTGATAAAGATTAAATTCTTTCCACTTTACCCCCTCCCCCCATTTCAGTGTTGGTTAAAAAACGGGCTTGCACAGTATATTTTGCATCACATTGTCAACATTGGTTTGGGGGAGGGGGGGGGGGGGGGGGAAGGATCAATACACTTTGTAAGTGCATTTCAAATGATGCTTAAGCTAGGATTTTTCCCAAGAGTTTTGTCCAAGATTGCAGTTGACAAGTAAAATCATGTGACGTTAGAGAGTAAAATCTGTTAAGTCTCACTCCCAGGAGTCAATAGGTTAAACTACCCATAAAATGGAGCCCTGGCATTGGGGACGAGGGAATGAGTAGAGCATGTATCAATACAAACTTAAACGCGCTCAGAGAAAACATGAGTGTTTTAAATAAATTTAATGAAATTTCCGGCCTTAAATTGAACAAGGAAAAAAGCTAAAGCAATGTGGATTGGTTCGGCTAGAAATAACAAAGCCAAACCTTTGGGTTTCCAACCCTATCAAGAACCAATTAAGTCACTAGGGGTAAATTTATCATATAACGAAGACAGAAATAATAATCTGGATTTGTTTTGTAAAAATTCACAAGATGGATACTAAGTTAAATATGTGGCAAACGAGAGATTTAACTTTGTATGGTCTCACAAGTAAGAGATAACGCCCGAGAACGGAGGTGTTAAGCCATATACACGTATATGGCTTAATACCGACGTTCGAGGGGTTTATCTAACTTGTTTAATGATATTATTCATGAGGTATAGGTTACATAAAGGTGGTCTTTCACAGGGCAATAATTGGCAACTTGTTTTGACATCTGCTTGTTTGTCATTTTTTGATCCGACCGCAGACAATGACGTATTTCATTGTAAGTATTGTAAAGGTTTTCACACAGCATCGAGAAAGGGCGTTTCTCGGGTCATAATTTGTTCAAAACACTTGTTCTCACTTAGGTGAGAAACGGAGAACAATAGCGCATTGTTTGTTTGCTAAGCCGACAACAATCAAATTTCAAACCTTTTGTGTTTTTTTTTTAATTTTTGTCTTGGTATTTTTTGGGGGGCCAGTACACTTGTGTGAAAGGCAATGGTAGCGACGACGAAATTTTCCTAACGCAAAATACTTTCTCTCAGGAGCCTGAGTTGAATTTGGAAGAGTTAGTGGGAGACTTTAGAGAAGTAAGCAAACGAGATAGTGTTGAAGTCGAAAAGAAAGAAAATCCTGGGCGTAATATCGTTGTTGTTTGTGATAACGAAGTCGAGAAGAGAAGAGAGTCCAGAATACCGGCAAACACAAAAGTCAATACTTTTTGGGCGTACGTTAATTGTTGGGAGGAATGGGCCGTCGAACGTTTGTAATATCCAAAGACTTAAAATTTTCTTAGAGTGAAGACATAGCCTGCATGATATATGGGATACTACTGTATTTTCTATAGTTGCAGAATAAATTTCTATATTTGTGTTAAAGGGAGATATTTTCTCAGAATCTTTGGCGGGGTCAAAGGACGTGCATGATTTGCCTTAATTGCTCATTATAAATGGAAGGGATTTATTTGTATATTGCCCAGGGCAGCAGGGCAATATACAGATAAACACTGGGTATTTATATAGATATTGCCCTTGCATAATGCAATTTATTCAATTCGTCAGCCCCGCTCTTCCCTGCTACATTATCAAGCCCTCCCCGGACTTTCAGTTAGTTAAATATTCATGAAGTATGTAAGTTAAATAAAGGACGAATAACAAAAGAAAATGTGTGATTCATGAAATAAAGTTAGTTAAGGCCTTAGGCATATCTAAGATAGTTTATGTGGCTTCCATGCTTAGTGTTCCTGAAACGGTGGTTAAAACAGTGCAAGATAAAATATTCAAATTCTTGTGGAAAAATAAGAAAGATAAAGTAAAAAGAGCAGTATTATATCAACCATTCTCTCATGGTGGTGTGAACTTTCCAAATGTACACACTGTGGTAAAATCACTACGCTTGAGCTGGCTAGGCAGGTTTTTAAATTGTACAAAGGAGACGTGGCAAGCTATTCCCAATAGTTATTTTAACAAATATGGAGGATTACCATTCCTATTGAAATGCAATTATGACTCTAAGAACTTTGACAAGAAAATGCCTCTTATTTATAATGAAATGTTAGAGCATTTCAAGGAATTACGCAATGGTTGTCCTGATGTTTACAATAGTGAGTTTGTTCTTTGGAATAATAAAGAAATTACAATAGAGAGCAAATCTATTTTTTGGAAATATTTGTTTGAGAAAGGAATTTATTTCGTACAGGATTTACTACATCAAGACGGTAAGTTCTTATCTCTGGAAAATATGCAAAGGAAATATAATGTGCAACTAAATTGCTTAAAAATATTTCCAACTTATTGCTGCAGTTCCAAATTATTTGAAGTGAAAAGTGCAGGCAACTGGTGTGACAAACAGAAATACACTTGAGGAATGGGATATTTTTCATCTGTCTAAAAACAAACCTATTTCTTTAACTAAATGTAAATGTAAAGACTATTACAAATTATTTCAGGAAAAGGCTAGGACAGAGCCTACCGCTGTCAAAAGATGGTGTAGACGTTTTCCGAACTTTAATTTCAGTTGAAAACAGATCTTACACAAAATTTACAAAACGACGAGTGATAAAAAGTTAAGAGAATTTGGTTATAAGGCTTTCCACAGAATTTTAGTTACTAATAAGGAGCTCAAGCAATTAAAAATCAGGAACGATGACTTATGCTTTTGTTACGAGTTCGAATGTTTTGAGGAAAGGTAGTTTGCAAACTAAACTGAACGCAGGGTTGTCGGAACAACAGCAAGAAGATTTATTCCAAAATGAACGTAGTTTCCACGAAGTAAAACTCTGAACAACACGTACTCAATAAACTTACACAGCCTCCGCCAACTTGAATAAACACTGCTTCTGTCACACTTGACTAAACACGGCCAACGCCAACTCTCTTCGCTTGTGAAAAACTAGTTAAAAAAACACTCCGCTTGGACTCGTCTACTTATATACTCTGACAATAAACTTCTAGAACTTTCTAAAATAGTAATCAATCTAATTATAGAAAGATTACAAAACACACCGATTTAGAAACGCTTACGCACGAACCTAAAAATAAACAAACTACAAACTCTCGCGAAGCTTCTAGACAGTAACGCTAGTCACGCAATGCTATTTTTCGTAACAGCTTTCCATGTAAAAATCTTGATTCATTAGAGCACACCTTTTTGGAGTGCCATATGAGTGTTCATTTCTATCAAGAAATCTTCTCGTGGTTCAATACTTCGAATAGCACTCACATAAATTTATCGGTTGACGAAATTTTACGTCAGAATTATCCCCCTCCTGCTATCAGTAATGACCTCCGACGCCGACTGGATCTGCTTACTCTTCTAATAAAAAGGTACATATATATTTGCAAAATTAAGAAGAAAAATCTTAATAATTTGTAATTTATAAATAAGATAAAAATGCAATTGAAAATTGAGAATTTAACTTAAGCTAGTCAAGCACAAATATTGTTAACAAACCTTCTCATTTGTTATTCTTTTTCGTGTTTTGTTAAAGTTATTGAAGTGGTATTTAGTTTTAATTAATCAAATAAATAACTAGTATTGTAAGTACCGTAATGTATGTAATTAGCCGTAAGTGATATATTGTACTGTTATTAGAGTAAGTAAGTGGTATTGTAAGTAATGTATTGTATTGTATTGTTCAGTATTGAAAAATCTATTGTCGTAAAAAAAAACAAAATTAAAAATGCATCAATACAAGCTCTTGAGTGAATGTAATTTCTGACTTTAAAGTTGTGTTTTTAGAATTAAGACAATGAGGTTTGGGTTTAGCTGAAAATAATATCATATTTTCAACAAATATATGGTTGA
>NC_090895.1:23394362-23396862 GCF_036669925.1 Montipora capricornis | reverse complement strand
TCTATATAGCTAAAGTAAAATCTTAGGCAATGTTGCTGATATCATTAGATTTGAACGCGCATTGTTGAATGACCAGCCTTTATTTTTTCTCAATTTATCTTGCAGATGTGAAAATGAGATAAATGAATGTCTTTCATTTCCGTGCCTTAACAATGGCACTTGTTTGGACAAGTTTAACAACTTCACATGCATCTGTACCACAGGGTTCATTGGGCATACCTGTGAAATCAACATCGACGACTGCCTCATTAATCCATGTCAAAACAATGCCACTTGTGTTGATGGCGTCAATCAACGTACATGTCACTGTCCTGCAGAATTCTATGGTGATGAGTGCGACAAAGTGCGAGATGCTTGTCACCCAAATCCTTGTGGTGATAATGGAAATTGTTCGTTTATTGGCAATATTTACAATTGTACCTGTCGCTTAGGGTTTGAAGGCAAAAACTGTTCAGTTAATATAGATGATTGCAAAAACAACCCTTGTGTGGCAAATGCTTCATGCATTGACCGCGTGAATAGCTTCACCTGCCAATGTCCACCTGGATTCTACGGAGATTTCTGTCACTTGCAAATCTCTGAGTGTGACTCAAATCCTTGCCTAAATATTGGAACCTGCATCGACAAGATCAATGGCTATACCTGCTCTTGTGTCCTGGGATTTACTGGCACCCACTGTGAAAACAATATCGATGACTGTCCGTCCCACGGATGTATCAATGGCAAATGCGTTGATGGAATCAATAGTTATACATGCAATTGCGATCCAGGCTTCATTGGTCAATTGTGTGATCAGGACATAGATGAATGCACTCGTAAGAACACCAGTTGATTTATGTTATTATTATGAATGTGATGATGATAATAATTGTTGTCGTTAGGCTTCACCAAATGTATCTGATGTCTGATTGATGCTACATTATTGAATTTCTATATGATGCTAATGGTTTTTTGTGTTATTTGTAACACCAGCCAATCCATGCAGATGTGGATCTTGTGTCAATACTGTTGGATCATTTCGCTGCAACTGTAATCAGTGGTTGACAGGTGAACGCTGTGAGCAGGATATCAATGAATGTCTGAATAGAAGCTTCTGCAGCCAAACTATTGATCAAGGCATCTGCCAAAATAACAATGCTTCAGTCATCGGCTGTGGACAACAAGGATACACGTGCTTCTGTCGAAATGGCATTCAAGGTATACTGAACCTCTCTGAAATTAGTACCCTTTAATCAAGTTTGGAAGTCGTACTCATTTGCAGATTTTATGGATACAATTTCTGTATATACCAGAGCGACTTTTATCACAGGTGTTTTTTGTGCTCACATTTTGAAAATGTTGTAAAATAGGTACATAATTTGATGGTTTTAAAACTAATTCGTGGAGATGTACAAGTACTCACTAATTTAAGACTTCTAAGGCAGTTGCTGCCGTCAAAATTAATTCAGTAGCATAGATTATTCAGTTGGTCTTAACGAATTTGCTTACATAATTAACACAAGACCAATTTGCTTGGGAGTTATGACAAGGTGATTTGCTACATATATGTATTTCACGCTGCACAGAATCTCCAACATGCACAGAGTGGGCATGCTTAAAATCCGATCTATTTTATCGGGACTTCACAGACGTCAAGGTCCTTAGGCTGTATGAGTAAAATATATTCCTCAAACTTAGCCATGGACTTGTATAATTAATGAGAGTAAAGTGTATTGTGGTTCTTCTTATAATCCTTCCACCGTGAAATCTCCTGTAACCTACAGCTGTAGCTGAAGGTGAAGGGCTCCACGGAAGTGAACGACTTATCCAGCTTAAGCGGGTGACCTGATCAGACAAGTATCGTATTTATGGAGCACGATCGGATCTTTTACAGTTGGAATACCAGTAAATTATCAAACCAAGGTATAGTCTCGAGTTGGTTGCACATGATTTTCGAAACACAGAAAAGGTTTGTATTGCTGCCACTCACAAGGTTTCATCCAAGAGAAATTAAACTCGCCAGTGTCTTTTCAAGTGGCTTAATATTCGACGGTAAAATAACTTTAGGTCGTATGAATTTTATATTACTCACTTTAGCTAGGGAGGTGCACAACGTCAAACCATCAGCCCCACTCTTCCCTGCCATCTTACAAAGCCCTGCCCAGACTGTTCAGTGTACCAAGTACGTGTTTGTGAAAAAAAGGGGGTTGTTGAATAACAGAAAATGGTGTGAATCGTGAAATAACGACCAGTGTTAAAGTTTGGAGAGAGAACAAACGAAGACTTTCTTGTCGGTGACGTTTTCCAGATCCGAAGACTTTTGTCATTTCACGTTTGACCTCGCGTTTTTATTCGTTGCTTAAGGTTCCTAATTTGGTCTGAATATGATCCTCTCTTGAGACCATAGATTACGCGTTTCATTTGATTTGTTATGATTTCAGTTGACTTGTAGGCTCCCTAATAGCGCTGCGCACGGGTTCTTAAAATAGACTACGTTAGATCGGACCCCCCGCGTGACTCA
>NC_090895.1:23371862-23391862 GCF_036669925.1 Montipora capricornis | reverse complement strand
AATTTCACTGAATTCTTCCTTAGACTGACTCAGGACTAATGGTCTTATAGTTACCCCTAAAACTACTATACATGTTAGGATCTGATTAATAACTAATGACATCAAAATGTTTATGAAGGCCCCTTGACATGAATACTCTTTAAATAGAAAGACAAAGGGTTTATATATATATATACATATTATATATACATATATATATAGATACATATATATATATATATATAAAACCATAGATTTACACCATACTGGACAAATCTTGGAGGAAAAACACAAATCTGCCATTTTTTGAATATACAAGCCTAAGTTCTGCAGTGAACTAGATAGCTTAATGAATAACCTGGTGGCTCTTGGAAAATCACTGGAGAAAAGCTGACTCCAGAACCCTTCCTTGTATGTTCCATTAAACCATCATACATAAACCAGCCATTGCTGAACTGGGAAGTGCAAATATAGTGACCACCATACCAAAGTGTTGCACCAAAAAGAGAAAAAAATTGCCCAAAAATTAAATCAAGAAAGGTGTTTGGGCCAGTTTTTGAGCGTCCCCTCTACTGAGAAGATTGACAGAAAAAAGAGCAAATGATTTTAAATTTAGCAGCCTACGTGGGGCGCTGACCCTAACACCAGCACAGTGCCATGATGTGTGGGCATCACCATCTTCATTCAAAGTTAAGTCCTCATAGAAAGAAACTTTCTTTGAAGGCTTGCTAGCAAATTTCCTCCCATACTGAGAATCATTTGGGTAAGGCCAGCTTTCGAGGGAATCAAAAAAGGTGTCCTCCCCACTGATATCGCTGGTTGGCAGCGGCAGTATCAGAGATGTAGACTGCAATGTCTGCACTGAATTAGGGTAGGTTGCTGAGCAGTAAGTTGAGGTGGTGGTGCTCATCAGGTAGGGATTCAGAAGCTTCAAGAAAAAGTCGCCTTCATTCCCATACAAATCCAAGGTTCCAGATGTAGCTTGAGGTTGTGGTCTGAGAGACTCGAGTACCACCAGCCTAGCAATTGCATAAAGGCCACTGTCAACTAGCCGAAGGACTCTTGGGATGGTATTGCCAGGCTCAGGAAGGTCTACCTAGTTTACTCTACCTGATTTAACAAAGGCCTGAAATATCATGATCCAGTTATCCAGAAGCGTTGGTCACTAATATTCCAGTACTTGTCACTCCACCCCAAGGAAAAATGGTGAGACCACAGTCCTGATGATGGCAAAGAGAAGACTTGTCTTTGTGAGTTGGATTAACAACACATTTATCAAGGACTCTGCAGCATAAATGTCCTCATTGGGTTAAGTACCTGGTCTGTAAGCACGAGAGGTATTAACTACACACTTGTGCTTCTACCAAATAATCTAACAGCTCACTGTTATCATCAGGTGAAGCTGATGGAAAGATATCAGTGTTCACTGCGTCTATGTCATCAGTGCCATCTGGATTCAGTTGTGGCAAAATGAAAGGCAGAAAATCCCTGGGGACATGCATTTCAAACATTTACGGGAGCTACTACTCTCATCCAGAATGCCGTGAGAAATTCTGAGATTTTTGCGATGAGGGATTCGTTTCATGCAATCCTCTCCACTGAATCAGGACTATTTGCTGCATGTAAAATAAAGTCACAGATTTCCCTGCCTGTCACTAGGAGGATGTGTTGGCACTGATAGTGATAAGCATGGCTCCGTTTTAACACACATTTCCCATCTCTCACACAAAAACAATGCTTACTTAGGACTTCCTTGGGAACAGCAGAGGTTGGTGAAGTAACAGCTTCTACAGTATACTGTTTGAAGATCTTCAAGGAGTTGATCTCAATCACAGTATCTTTACCCACAAGGCCATCTGGTGAACAGGCAAGAAAGGGCAGCTTGGTGTTCACCCATAATCCTGAAGGACACACTTTACTTGTGGTTTCTTCCTCATATTTAAGGACCGCCCTTAAGTCGCATTCCAGGTCATATAGCATGCAGTTTGACTGGAACGGTTCAGAGTCTATGCGCCAGATATTCTGTGAAATAAACTTAAATGCTTCTGAGGCGGCTTTTGGCTGTGATTCAACAACAAGTTTGCCAACTTTGTACGCTGGAAGACATTTGGACGCTGTTCACCGGCACCACCTTTGTCCTTGAGTGCCATGGCAGTGGCCAGTGTGAGGTTGTTGTAAAGGATTTTCACTTTTTCTTTCAAGCAGCTAGGCTCGCTGAGATCATAATTTTTGTGGGTAAACTTCAGATGCGTTTCCCACATTGATAAGCCATCACTGTACCGCGACATGTCACTTAGAGCTGAAACTAAGCGATTGGTTTGCTCCGGTGAAACTCTACGGTACTCTAGCGGTCTTGGGTCAAAATGTTTCCGCTTGTTTTGATATTTAGTGTCGGATACCCGGCGCGAATTCTTGTTCCTCTTTTTGCCTTTGTTCCAGGAACATTCTTGGCTCGTGCAGGGTTTTGAGAAACTTGGTCCGTGCTTCGATCCAGGATCGAGAATAAAACAGCAACGACATCCCTGCAGTGACCCAAGGACGAAGCTCTACAAGGCTCACATGAAGCATGAATGACAGAACCACTTCTCACTGATAAAACAACAACGACATTGTGCTGGAGATCAGCTTTCATTAACGGCCAGACATGTGCTCACACAAAATAATTTTCAGCTTTGAAAGTGTCCATCACGTCACGCGAAAATCCAGAATCCACGTATTTTCTTCCAATTTTCATTGGCTTGTCTGTCATGTGGCCGAGTCCGTCGTCTTGATCTTCGCTGTTTAAATTTTGAATGAATTTCAGCGCGTAGTAGTGGATGTGTCCATAATTGAAAATTGATGTAATGTTCTGGGACAGAAAAGTGTGCCTGCTGCCTGTTGGAATTAGTGGAACCAAAACCAATTTGCAATTTCCCTTCAGCTCATTACTTGCCTTGATGGCCTTTGCGGCGAACCATTTGCCATCATTGATACTCAAATCAAGAGTGCGGTGATCTCCACCTTTTATACAGCCTTTTACACGTCCCACAAGCACCGCATATTTTCCGCATTGATTTAAACGTCTACATTTTAACCCCCTTTGTTCTACAGTGTAATTCTCTGGAGCCTGGAATGCCGTCGTTTTCAGTAAGAACCGTAAAAGAGCGATCATAAGTACTCACGAGCGGCATATTTTCACTTGCTGCTCTCACAGAAATGGCAAATGTTTGTCTGAGTCACGGTACGGGTCTCAAATTCGTGACGTCATCTGGGCGAAGCGCTATTAATAGAGTACTCGCGTTTGGCTAAATAACGTTGCAACTTAAATAAAGTGATGATGTTGATGATGATTATGACGATTATGATGATTATTGCTTTTTCTAGGTCACCACTGTGAGATTGATACGGACGACTGTGCCAGTTCACCGTGCAAAAATGGCGGGACATGTCATGACTACCTGTTTCATTATAATTGCACTTGCGCATCGGGCTGGACTGGCAAAAGTTGCGGTCAAGACATAGATGAGTGTGCTCTTGGATTCTGTGAGAATAATGCGACGTGCAATAACTTGGATGGAACGTACTCGTGTACATGTGCTCCTGGCTTTACAGGCAGTAACTGTTCTACTAATATCGATGAATGCAGGTCCAATCCTTGTGTCAATGGGACGTGCAGAGACTTAATAAATGACTTCATTTGTACATGCGTTCCTGGATTTGAAGGTAATAGTTTTAAAATCGCAGGGTACGGATTTGCGGAACGCCGGGTGTGATTTATATTCTTCATCTCCTTTTTCCGCTACGTTGTGAGAATCATGGCCACCATTGAAAGAAAATTACACGTGAAATTGATTTTTAAGAAAAATCGACGAGACTTTACAACCGGTTGTAGTTGGTCACAACAGTTAACAAATCTAGTGAGCCCAACTCCAAAAGGTTGCTTAGTCTTCGTTAATGAAACTGTTTCCTTCAGCAGTAGTACTACTACGAGGAAACCTTAAAAGAGTGCGTTCTAAATGAGATGCCAATCGTGACAAGTGGAGATAGAGAAATGAGCTAATCGCAACGCCATTCAAATCGTTGGAGCCAGTGCTAAGCTATGGAAAACGCTTACAGTAAAGTGTAATGGGTTTTCCTCGTGTCTCTGAATGGTTCAAAATGTTGGGCGAGCTTTTAGAGCCAATCACCAGGTGCGTTACATCGAAACCATAGGGATCAAACCGATGAAGTATAATAGGCAGTTGGCAGGAAAATGAGACGTTTTTTAACGACGGTACGAGAGCATGAGGCGTCTTTCATGTTGTTACTCATTTTGAACTCATTAATTCATTTTTGTCATTTAGGAAAGACCTGCTCTGAAGACATAAATGAGTGTTCTTCTAGTCCTTGTGTAAACAACGGATCTTGTGGAGATTTGATAGCTGATTTCAAGTGTACTTGTCCTTCAAACTACACTGGCAAGAGATGCGAAATTGAGAAATCGGCCTGCAAACCCAACAATCCTTGTCTGAACAATGGCACCTGTAGGCTGCATTCAGAGAAATACAATTTTACATGTGTGTGTGCCGCTGGCTTTGCAGGATCGCGCTGTGAGAACGTCACGACACTCGGGTTCATTGACAGCTCTTTGATGAAGCTCCAGGTCAACAGTCATGCATCCCAGTTGTCGTTTCAGTTTAGGACAACCCTAACTGACGTCTTGTTAGCTGTTGATTCAAATAACGATTTCCTCGTTTTTCTTGGTAATGAGAACATCACCGTAACCCACAGTATGTTAGGTAAACTTTCTGTGGGGCAGACAGCAAACCTCAGCAACGGTCTTTGGCATACAGTATCTGTTAACATAGTTACAGCAAACATGAGCATTATGGTGGACAACTCGTCTTGTGGGTGGCACTGTATGGCATCTTCTCCCCTCTTTGCGAAGGTTCACCTAACAGACCTCTATTTTGGTGGATCTCCGTTTGCTGCTAGCGTCGATCGAATCATGTCTAATTTTACCGGCTGCATTCAAGATGTGGTCATTGACGGCGAGATAGTGATCCCCACGGACCAGGTTCAGGTGGTGTTGGTTAACACAAGTATTGGGTGTCCACGACGGGAGGTTTGTGCTTCCAGTCCTTGTGCCCATGGCAAGTGTGTGGATGAATGGGTCAAGTATAGATGTGAGTGTTCAAGGCGATGGATTGGCCCGCATTGCAATACAAGTGAGTGTCGTTGCTCTTTGATCGACAATTTGATATCGTGTTTATTTTCTGCTGTTATTTCCTTCTCATGGGACTAAGCGATTAATATTTAGGCTTAGACTTACTGCTGTATGTAAAATTAGTCTCAAATTACTGAAAGAAGACATTCTTTAAATTTTCCGGATTATTGCTTTCTGGCGTTTATAGCGGAGCTCAGGCACGCGAAGCGCGCTAGCGGAGGACCAAGGGGTAATTTTAGGTAATCTATCGATGCGAGAAATTTTGGTTATGACGTCACGTATATTTGCCCGTACAGACTGTCGGGGTGGAGGTTGGGAGGCAGGACAGCTTCTTGGGACGAGAGTGTTGGGCAATTTTCCTTGGCGGGAAATCGTGCGGCAGCGTTGCATTGGCAACCCGCGTTTTTCTGGCGGGAAATCATATTGACGAGCAATGGGGTAAAGATTAAAGAACACAAAAGAGCACGAGAGAAGAGGCGACGAAATTGGAGAAATTTAAGCGAAGAAATCCTCGAGAAAAGCCGAGAAAGGAGGAGAAGAGAAAATTTTGATGAAAATCAACGTAAAGCTAAGAGAAATAGAGCGAGAGCCAAACTACTTATTTACAATGGTTAGCTTTCAGGTAATGTTTTCCTTCTTAATTTATTCCTCGCTGCCTCACATATTTTGTAAAACAAGCTTAAAAAACGAAGAAGGCCTGAAAGCGTTTGCAATTCTGTGTCGATAGAGATTCTGACATATTTCAGCAATCACTTTTATAGGCTTTTTGTGTGAAATGGATCTCAAGTTGTCAGCTGCTTTGCTTGACTGTGAAATTGCAGTTGAGTAAGCGAATTTATTACGCTTTAGGTTGACTTTTCAATTAGTAAAGAGAGAAAGAGAGAGAGAGAGAGAGAGAGAGAGAGAGAGAGAGAGAGAGAGAGAGAGAGAGAGAGAGAGAGTGAGAGAGAGTGAGAGAGATTACTGTGCGTGTAACTTCAGTTTTAATTGTTGATTAACATTGTTGGTTATTGTTTGCAAGACTTCTTTGTTTACTGCTGTCAGCTCAAAGGTGTTATATCTTTTTGATCACTGTTAACTGTATACAGTAATGACCATTACTTTCGTATTTTATGCAGAAGCGTAATTATCTCCGTATACACTATATTGCTTTCTGGGGTTAGAAACGGGAGCTCCGCTTTTAAATCTAGTTAATTGTAGTTATTTGTGGTGGTGGTGGTGGTAGAAGGAGTAGTAGGAGTACAAGTAGGAGTAGGAGAAGAAGTATGTGCAATGCCTGCCTGCAGGCCATCCCATGGTATAAAATGGGTGCAGATTATTTTTACCCACAAATTGTAACGTTTGTTATCATTTGCTGGTCTCTGCAATGTCTGGAAAGCGTAACTTTATAGAAAATATAACAACATTTTAATTCGTGACCGGTCACATGTGCATTCTACGTCTTCCACATGTCATGGTCATTATTACCCTCTGTGTTCTCCTCGAGTGTCTCCCGAAATCGGAGGTACAAGAAAGCCGGATTTTTTACTGTCGATCGTCTGGTCTCGCTTCCAAAGATTAAGGGTTGATTTCTATATACGGTAAGCCATTAGTACCTGTTACTGATTTCATTTAGCGAAGTTATCGTTGACGTCACCTACTGCCATCAATGTGTCAACCAGAGCCTCATTGGCTGTAGAAACGAAGGGTGTTTTGTTCCTGTGGTTGGCACATTTGAATAACAAGAACAATGTTTATAAACAGATATCTTTCTTATTGTCGTTGTAACCAGTTTCAAGAAAGTTGTTTGGTGTCCGTGTTTGGTCCGTGTTTCGGTGTTTTGAGGGGGTCTTTATCGGTCACTTATCGTGGCAAAACTACCTTAATTCTCAATGGAACCGAATGATCCCCAGAAAAGTTAGTTGTAATTCCTTATCGATTAGATAGACTCTTCATATTAACTTTATTGGACTGCCAAAATCCTGAATTCAAGATTTTGGACTGCCAAAATCCTGAATTCAAGAGTTTGGAAGTCGTTAAGGCTTAATGTAAGTTATAACTCTACTGAAATAACTCTATTGATAGTTAACCTCGCCTTAGGCATATCTAAGATAGTTTACGTGGCTTGCATGCTTAGTGTTCCTGAAACGGTGGTTAAAACAATGCAGGATAAAATGTTCAAATTTTTGTGGAAAAATAAGAAAGATAAAGTAGAAAGAGCAGTATTATATCAACCATCCTCTCATGGTGGTGTGAACTTTCCAAATGTCGACACTGTGGTAAAATCACTACGCTTGAGCTGGCTAGGCAGGATTTTAAATTGTACAAATGAGACCTGGCAAGCTATTCCTAATAGTTATTTTAACAAATATGGAGGATTACCATTCCTATTGAAATGCAATTATGACTCTAAGAACTTTGAGAAGAAAATGCCTTTTTTTATAATGAAATGTTAGAGCATTTCAAGGAATTACGCAATGGTTATCGTGATGTTCACAATAGTGAGTTTATTCTTGGAACAATAAAGAAATTACAATAGAGAGCAAATCTATTTTTTTGGAAATATTTCTTTGAGAATGGAATTTATTTCGTACAGGATTTACTAAATAAAGACGGTAAGTTTTTATTTCTGGAAAATATGCAAAGGAAATATAATGTGCAACTAGTTAAATTACTTAAATATTTCCAACTTATTGCTGCAGTTCCAAATTATTTGAAGAGAAAAGCGCAGGCAACTGCTGTGACAAACAGAAATACACTTGAGGAATGGGATGGTTTTCATCTGTCTAAAAACAAAGCTATTCCTTTAACTAAATGTAAATGTAAAGACTATTACAAATAATTTCAGGAAAAGGCTAGGACAGAGCCTACCACTGTTAAAAGATGGTGTAGACGTTTTCCGAACTTTAATTCTAGTTGGAAAGAGATCTTACACAAAATGTACAAAACGACGAGAGATAAAAAGTTAAGAGAATTTGGTTATAAGGCTTTCCACAGAATTTTAGTTACTAATAAGGAGCTCAAGCAATTTAAAATCAGGAGCGATGACTTATGCCCTCATGGCCTCTGAGTCATGGCCTCTGAGTCAATAGCCCATTCGGCCTTCGGCCTCATGGGCTATTGACTCAGAGCCCATTCGGGCTCGAGGAATAATTGTTAAGTATTGTATTGTAGTGTTCAGTATTGTAAAATCTATTTTCATTAAAAAAAATACAAAAATAAAAATGCATTAATACAAGCTCTTGAGTGGATGTAATTTCTGACTTTAAAGTTTTGTTTTCAGAATTAAGACAACGAGGTTTGGGTTTAGCTGATAATAATATCATATTTTCAACACAGATATGGTTGACAACTCAGAGAAAATTTATGAATGATTGATATGATACAATTTGTTAAATTAAATTGTTATTGATGCTAATAATTCCCATTGGTTATTAAGTTTAAGGTGCTTATTCATGCTTGGGGTTGTTACAGCAAGAGACACTGTATTTACCTTTAATGTTGTTGTCTTCAAAAAATTTCCTAAAAGGAAGCAAAAATAAAGTAGTTTTAAGGTAATGATCTGATGTCAAAAAGTCAATCACTAAGGAAGGACGTTTACCAACAAAATGTATTTTTTGATAAGATGATTTGAAATACAGTGTAAGAACAACATCTAGCGCCTTTTGTTTGCTGATTTTTAGCCTGTCCCATTGGTTTCACTGGCGATTACTGTGAAATTGACATCAATGAGTGTGAGCAGCATCCTTGTCACGAGTACAGTACTTGTATGGATCTCATCGGCAACTACAGCTGCCATTGTGGACCACGTTGGACTGGTCAGCATTGCAACATCTTCTTAGGATCTTTATGTAACAGCACTGTCTGCAAAAATTCTGGTATCTGCCGAGATGCAGTGGACAAAAACAACTACACTTGTGTGTGTCAGTCAGCCTTCACTGGGTGGAACTGTGAGCTTCAGTTGGACCCTTGTGATAGTTCTCCATGTGAACAAGGTGGAAATTGCTCGAAGCTTACAAGTGATGACTTCCAATGCACTTGCCCACCAGGTCAGTTAAAATGGAGCTGACGTAAACATAAGTGAGGAATTTAGAAGCACAGCATCTAAATGTAGGTCAACTCAAAAACTACTGGTATGTCTCCTTCAAGGGGAGGTTTAGATATCTTTTTAGAGCGAGTTTAGGGGTTTTATCCGGTACATGGAGGTGTTGGGTAGATTTTCAAGGTTTTTGGAATTTTTTGATATTGTACAAAATATTCAGTGGTCTTAGGGCCCCTTGAAATGATGCCATCAGTTAAAAAATGTGCACACTTGCATACTTTTTCTTGATGCACAGTAAAATTAATGATTATTCATTAAAGTATACTTTGGGCTAAACTTCAGAATACCCGGCCACAATTGCGTGACATTAAATGCCTGCTCCCGTAGTCCCGCAGTCAATAAATATTTGCATATTGAAACAAAATAGAAATACTTAAGAAGGGTCTCCCGCAGTCCCGCAGTCCCGCAGTCCCGCAGTAGGTCATTTAATATTCATTTTTTTCACTGCGGGAGTGCGGGACTGAGGGAGCACTAGTTCTACAGCCGTTTAATATTAATTTTTTTCCACTGCGGAAGTGCGGGACTGCAGGAGCACTAGTTCTATAGCCATTTAATATTCAGTTTTTTCGACTGTGGGACTGCGGGAGTGCGGGACTGCGGGAGCACTAGTTCTATAGCCATTTAATATTAATTTTTCACCACTGCAGGAGTGCATTACTGCAGGAGCAATAGTTCTATAGCCATTTAATATTAATTTTTCGCCACTGCGGGAGTGCGGGACTGCGGGAGCAATAGTTCTATAGCCATTTAAATAAATATTCATTTTTCGCCACTGCGGGAGTGCGGGACTGCAGGAGCAAGCGTTCAATGTCACGCAATCATGGCCGGGTATTCTGAAGTTGCTCCACATTAATTTTGTGCAAGCTTTTGTTGTTATGAGTAAAAGCATAGTTTTGCCGGATGCCTTTTGTTCATAACTTTGTTATTTGTCATTAATCTTAATCAAAGATTTAATACATTTTGCTCGTAGGCTTTAGGGGAAAGAGATGCAAGACTAACATTGATGAGTGTGCATCATTTCCGTGCAAGCAGAGGGGGTCTTGTATTGACGGCATCAATAATTTCACTTGCAACTGTACTGGGTCCGGTTACACGGGACTTACATGTTCTGATGACATTAACGAATGTGAAACTAACAACCCCTGTCATCCTGAAGCAACTTGTTTCAACCGTCTTGGTACTTATCAGTGTGACTGTCAACCAGGATTTACTGGAAAGAACTGCTATGAAAATATTGATGACTGCCAAAGTAGTCCCTGCCAGAATGGAGGTATGCAACAAAGCTTTAGTATAATTAAAGATGATTATTTGAAGAAAAACATGAATTACTTTCTTCGTCTGTCAGGCCTTGACAATATGGCTAGTGTCTTTCGGTCATTTTGAAAGAACTGCTTAGGTGATTATTGCGTAATAATCACCTGAAGTACAACCAATCAGCGCAGAGAATCACCTCTGTAATTAAACTAAATAATAATGTTACTAGTTACGGATATAGATAAAATTATAAGATAGGTATTGCAGTCAGGAATTTACAGTATGTAGAATGGTTAAGACTTTCAGAGTGATTTTTTTTTTAACAGACGCTTTAGAGATGGAATTGGTAATACCTGTAGTTAAACAATTTTGGTTGGTAAATATGGACCATTACTAGCGTAAGGATATCATTTAGAAAAATATATATATATATTTGTTGGCCATAGCATTACTTTAAGGATGGAGGCTATTCGTCTGGTTAATTTAACAACATAGAGTTTACCGGTTTTTTAGCACTTTCAGTGCACGAAAGCGTGCCTGTCACCTGTATGCTTCAGTCATCTTGCCTCATACCACTACAGTCATCGCATCCCCTGCTCTGCTATACTGTTTACATGCGTTGCGATGTAAGAATGTCTTTGTCGACACTTTAAAGATGCAGATGTTAATGTTACATCTCACAGGAGGAAATTGCGAGGAAAAATGCAAGGATGGAAAAAAATGCCGGTATTTTGGAAAACTCCTCTGTCTTTGTGAAAGAGGCAAAAAAGGAGCTATGTGCACAAAGAATGGTATGTGAATCGTTAATACCATTTGCCCCACAGGTTTGAATTTAATAAGTAAACTTAGTTAATACGGCGTGAACTGAAGTGAACGGAACACATGTCAGCGACTTTAAAGGCCTCCAGCGAAGAAACGCTTCTCAGAGTGGAGAACGTAGCGTCACCTCGAGAATTTTTCTGGATCTTTACATTGTGGACTTGTGTATCTTCCTAAATTAGGTTCTATTTGACTGGAATGGCACAGAACTGAGAACATGTAACTCTTACCGATGTTTTCCGGACTAGAATTCAATACTGGACGTATAAATGCATGGCACTATAATGTTGTAAACAGAATTAACTGAAGAGAGTGTAGTGTAACGTGAAGTGCTAGATTTCTATCCCATATGAACCATGTGAGCGTTAGCCCTACTGATGGAACTGGGTCCACAAAAGGAAAGAGAAAAACTCCAGGGTGGGAATTGAACCCACGACCTTCGGGTTAGATCTCCGCCGCTCTACCGACTGAGCTACACAAGAGTGTGAATTTCGAGTAGTTTATAGTAAATAGAAGCAGTTTCTCTTTAGGAAGCAAAAAATATGGACCGAATACATTTGTTTGTTTTTTTTTTTACCGTTTGAAGTTGATTTTGGCTCGCAGTTCCCGAACTGATCAAACCATATGAAATATAAGGGTAGATGAGGTTATAATAGAGTTACCTAAGAGTACTAATAGAGACATAATGGCGAAGCTTGTTAAGTATGCCCAGATTCTTTGCTAATAGATTATTAACATGCTGTATGTGGGTATCCCATTTTAAAGTATCATCGATAAAAACTCCTAAATACTTAATATCACTTCTCTGTTGAATATCATAAGCTGTTACGTTGATAGATACCTTTTTCCTAGGTGATGGTCTCTTTAAAGTTGACAGATACCTTATTCACAAGCTCTTCATGTATAGTTGATTCCAAGTCTTTAATATTTTTAGAGAAATAGAAAATATTTGTATCATCAGCAAAAATTCTAAACTTAAGTTCACACGATGAGTTAGGTAGGTCGTTTATATAATAGGAAGAGTAACGGTCCAATAGTTGAGCCTTGAGGGACCCCACATGTAATTGGTCTCAAAGAGGATTCAACATTACCAATTTTTACATATTGTTTACGTCCGCTAAGATAACTCGAAAACCATGTGAATGGGGTTCCACTTACACCATATTTGAACATTTTAGATGAAAGGATTTGGTGGTTTAATAATAATGTCAAAGGCCTTGGAGAGATCTAAGAAAATACCACATGTTAGCATGTTGTGATCAAGGGCAGTTTTAAAATTGTCTGCAGTTTTAGAATTACATGCTCGGTGGAGTGACCCTTTGTAAAGCAAATTGAAATTTAAGTAGGATACTTTGTTTTTCAAGGAAGGAAGCCAATTGATCATACACTAATTTTTCCAAAACGTTACTAAAAGAAGAGATAATAGCTATGGGCCTGCAATTCCCAGGTTCACAAACACTTCCATTTTTATAAACTGGGGTTATTCTTGAAATTTTGAATATACCTGGGACAATTCTTGTCTCAATAGATTCGTTGTAAATTTTTGTAAATGGGGAGGCTAAAGAGCTTGCAGCCATTTTAATAAAATTATTAGGTATACTTATATAAGATTTATTTTTGTCCAGATTTGCAAATAGAGTAAAAACCTGAAGCTCAGACAATGAACACATAACAAAAGAAGAAGAGGGAGAGTAATTTATATACTGAGTAGGACTTATAGTTAAATCATCATTGAATTTATTAGCAAGATTAGGGCCTACATTTGTGTAGGTCTTGTTGACATGTACAATCCTAGTAGGCTGCAACTGGCCTTTAGTTTTCCTCTGAATAAGTTTACCTATAAGCTTCCAAATAGATTTTAAATTCCCCTTATGTCTTCCAATTGAGATTTAAAATATTCTTTTTTACTCTCACTATTAAGATGTGGCAAAGTGTTGGAGTACTTTTTGTATGCAGTAATTCTGTTCAAATCATTGCTCAAAAAATGTGTACGGTACATCTTCTGTTTCAATTTAATAGATTTAAGAATTCATTTTGTGATCCACGGCTTATTCAGATATTTTGTTTGGCATGCGAGGCCAGCTTGATTAGAGCATGTTTGTTAACTACCTACAAAGTGTATCGCATCAATTGCATCATGAGTTTTTTCATTAAGAGACTTAGAGGGATTGAGGAGTAGTGACTAATCTAATTGATTAATATCAAGTATAAAACTTTCATTATTGAAATTTGAGAAATCTCTATAATATGACCTTAATTAACTCTCTCAGTATTAGATTTGACAATACAAAATATAGGCAAGATATCAGAAATATCAACAGTAGCTATACCAGGTACAATATGAGAAGAATTGGTGTACATATGGTCAATAAGAGTAGCAGTATAGCTCGTTATACGGGTTGGCTTAGTAATTATTGGTAAAAGACCGTGTGAAAATAGCATATCTAGGTATTTTTCAGTCTGGCAATAAGAGTTTACAGTTTCATAAAGTCAATATTGGTATCACCGATTAAAAGAAAGTTACACTTGTCAGGATTGATAGATTTGATGATATTATTTAACTGGTCTGTAAAGTTTAGAAGATAACTATTAGGGTGCCTATATATACATCCAACTACAGTAGGTTTCTTATTTTTTCCATTATCAATTTCACACCATGTAGACTCTACTTGGTCCATATCAAAAACTATATCATAACGAGGGATAGCTTGCAAAGAATTAGCTCTATAGAGGGCAGTTCCACCTGCATTTGTTCTTGAGTCAGTACGGAAAAGCTTATAATTTTTCAAATCTAAGTTGTTAACAGAAGATTCATTAAGTTTAGTTTCAGTTATTCCTAATATATCAGGCTGCGAATCCATAGAGTCCAAAATTTCTTCAAGGAGATTAAAATTCTTCGATAAACTTCTTGTATTACAGTGGAAAATAAATAAGTTACAGCCAGATTTCTTCAGAAGATTATTTAGCTTCTTCATAGAATAATATTCTGAACAAGGAGATACAAGCATTAAATCTGGGTCGGATTCATCTGTCTTGTGAGGATAGGGAGCAAATTATATAGATCATTGCTTTCGTCGAGATTTGGAGCGGACCAGATCCCAAGAAGATGATTAAAGTCCCTATCAGAAAGAGAAAAAAAGGGTAGAATACTTACAGTTTCCTCATTGACAGCCATTTAAAAGTTTTGTAATATGTGATCTAAGTAGTCATCGAAGTCCTCAAAAGAAACAAAGCATTGGGGAGTCGATGTGTCAGACTTGCATGATCTTACCGTTGCTAGTCCAAAGATATCTGTACTGTCGATTTCTCTTAAATTCTAAGATTCTACTAAATAAATGCTTCCTATAGAGTCAAACTTTCATTAATATGAATCTCAACATCGTGGCTAACAGAGGATGTCTCCGGTTGAGCTCGGACAGATGGCAAATTAAGTTTCTTGTGGTTCTTGTAGACTTCGTCCCTCGTAGTTCGTCAAGTGAATTTAACAATAATCTTGGATTGTCCATTCCTTACCGGAAGTCGATGTGCAATTGAGATATCTTTGGACTCTAAGCCAACATCAACCAAACTCGCCTTCTCAATTACCAACTGAGTGAGGTTATCGTCAGCAATAACTGGAATTCCTTGAATCTCGAGGGTGTCGCGTCGGCCATATTGTTCACTCGCATCAAGGCGGAGCTGGTTGTCATAAATGTCATTTCTTGCACGATTGACGTCCGCAATCATGTCATCGATACGCACATCTGAGAACTTGTTGTGTTTCTTTAAATCGTGAATACTTGTCATCAATGCATCGTACTTTTCAGCAAGAAACTTACACGAGGTTTCCAAATCATTCAATTTCTTGTTCGCAGTCATTAGCTCCATCTTCAGTGGTTCCATCGCCAGCGATATCTCCTTCCTTACATCCTTTAGCAACTCGTTTTTAGAGGTCATGGTAACTTATAAGGCAGTTCAACTTCATAAAACTCGAGCGAGGGTCCCCCGCTTCACTCCTCGTCCCTCGATCAGTCCCCAGTCCGCTGAAAATAAGGGATGCTGCTTGTAAGAGATTTGTTTATAAAATTGCGCCTCGCAAGCCCCTTTTCCCCCTGTTATCAAGTAGAGTAGAGATAAGGGATACTAAGTACAATCTTAGAAGGAATACCATTAGAGTATCTAAGCCATTTAACATCGAAAGTGTTAGTCAATTTGTTACTTGTAAGTATGCTAATAGCCTCCCACATTGGAGGCACTAGTATGTGAGGGATTATTCTTCAGAGTTACTCCGATTTTATCGCTCGATTGTGTGAACCTGTAAACCTATAAATTGCCCTTGCTTAATTCTTTCAATTTTTTTTTCTTTAAAACAGAAAATCTAGCATCGAGCATTAAGGCTGAATTTGAGTTCAATGAAGAATTTAAACTTGAATACGAGGACCTTGAGAATCAAATGACTGAAGCGTTCATGGATAAAATTGAAGGGGCTGTAAGTTTTGTTTTGTTTTGTTTTGTTTTGTTTTTTTGTTGCGAATTATATTCCCTCTCTGCAAAGGCTCTTTTTTTCAAAGCCAAATCTTATTGATATGACTTAAAAAAAAAAAAAAAAGGAAAATGAGACAGAACAGTATTGCAAAAAAAAGTCAATCTAAGATTTTTCTTATGAAAGTAATATAGACAGGATATGATTAAGTTTGGTCTTCAAGACAATTGTTCAAATTTGGTGACAACATCTTCTTATAGAGACGCAATTCCCTATAATTCCGTAACGGGTCAGAGCAATTGTATTAGCGATTATCCTTACATTTACAGATCGCTGAAGAGTTGAATGGGTCTGGATTGATCTTCGTAATTGTAAGCAGATTAAGGTGAGGTGTCGCTGATGTTACTGAGAACGTGAAGGCTGCCACGCATAAATGCTTCTTCCCTGATATTTAGCTAAGAGACAGCCTCAGCTCGTTTGGCCACTGTGCACCCACGTTGTAAAGAAATCTATTTTCATCCCCAGTTTTCATAATTCTGTATTATATACCTGTGTAATCTCTATAATTAGTTGAAATAGCAATGTGTGCAATAAAGATTACCTCCTTCCTTCGTCACTTGAGATTGCATTTACGCTCTATGTATGGTTTTGTCCTTTCCAAAACAATCATTAGTGGCCGGATGAGTAAAATATTAAATGGTGAAACTGGAATGACACAACGAAACTTTACAATAAAACCATCGACTCCATTCAAAGGATTTATTGGGTCTGGAGATATACCAAACTCGACATGGGATAATTGAGAGCCACAATGAGGCCTCAGAGAGAATCGAGGAAAAGGATTGCTAGATTGCCATGTCGCTCAACTGAAAACCCTCCAAATGTACCTCGTTCTTGTGTCTCTAGTATACCTTTGGCCATCTGATTGTAGAAAAGGGAGTGTGATTGCCGATGTGGAGCTCAATTTTGACGTTGAAGTGGGTGAGAGTGAAGTGGACGCTTTGCTGAGAGAAGTTACCAAAGATGGAAAGCTTGCTGAATTTGAAGTGTTTGAAGTAGTTTTTGGGACAGTTATCCCAGGTGAGTTACAATTGCTTTCATTAATTGTACCATCAAGAGAGAAGAAAGAATGAGGGGCACAACATGCCCACCTCAATCTTTTTTTTTAGGATGAATTAAATATTTCGGAGCATGAGAAATAACGGGACTACACTAATCAAGTGCTCGTCAGCCACCATCTTGATTCAGCCATTCTGGAAATCATCCAAAGGGAAAAAATTGACAGTAAATGGTCCCACAGATGGCATTTAAAATTAAAAGGACAAAAATGTCAAGGAAATGGTTTGCTGAAATGTTATGGCCTTGGACAATTAACTTTCCGAATAGTGTTTCCTGTTACAGTTGAGATGCACCCCCTCTTCCCTACGCGAAATATTACCAACAAACAAAAACAAAAATAGTTTATTTCCATAACACGTAAATACAATAACATAAACTTAATCGAACAACTTAAGTATACTACAATGCCTCCCCCCCCCTCCCCCACAGAAAATAAAGCTTGTCTAATAAGGAGATGGAAAAAGAAACCATTAATTATTGTTTTTCTCCGACAGATACTCCTTCTCCACCTAACGAAAACGACAACAAAGACTTAATATATGCATTAGTCATTGGATTCTTGGTACTGATACTGGTTTCAGTTGTCGCTTACTCCATTATGAAGCGAAAGAGACGTAAGTCAACGCAAACCTTTTAGTATGATTTATTTATAGAGCCTCGTAATATTTGACCGAGTGGTACTTTCTTCTCTCCAAATTTGAATTGAGCATCTTTTCAAGCACAGACTTTAATCTGGTCTTTTCCCGTATTTTAAGAGTTTCAAAACGTCTTCACCTCGCTAAAGTACAAGCAAAACAACTGAGAATCTTTGATCACCAACATTTTTGTACAGAATCTTTTCCGCCTTTTTCTGCCCAGCAATCCGTAACTGAAAAAATTGTCCTTAGATCAAGGATATGCCACCACTTCACAAGAATTGAAAGATTGTTATTTTATTCCCTTACTATCATTAATTCAATTAGTTTATAAGGACTTTAAGATCGACGTCGCGGTCGTCAACGAGAACGCCACAAAACAACAATCTCGTTGGTAAAAGAGGGAAAAACAATAGTGCTGCACGTGCCACAAACATTTTAGTACATCCTTTTGTGGTAGTCTTTATAAAGACGACCTGATATCACCAAATTCCAAGTTTTGACGACAACGTGAATATTCAACAGAAAATCTTCCAGTCTTGATTTTCACTCTGAAGGCATCTCGTACCCTTTTAGAACAACAAAAAAAAAACATTGTTAGTCCAGTCAATCTATGGAAAAATAGGGCTCAACCTACTACTAATTGCAACACAAGGTTTCTAAACGGTTTTAGCTCCAGAAAACATCACTTTATAGCATATCAAAAATGTTAAGAAGTCCTATTAAGGGAACATGTTAAAAATGAGGAATATTTATGTCGAATTGCGAGCAAAATTTTCCGGCATGGAAACGAGGCTGCACAAAGCACATTTTGATCTGCCTTGATTTCCGCGAGGGCTTTTTTAGGAGAATGTCGGTGGATCACGCAAAATAACTGCAAGTGATTGAAAGACTGCAAAGTAATTTGGAATCGTGAAATTATTGACTGTTGTTTCCTTTCGATGAGCGTGTAAAACTCTTTGCCTATACAACTATGATATTAAGATAATTGTCAAAATACCCTCCTTTCTTCTATTATGTACTATTTTAAAGAAATTTTTAAGAGCAATGAAATCTGTAATAAGTATCAGGAGTTAATTTAGAAGGGAAAGTTTGTTTTTATAGTCTATGTAGAAATAATTTATTTAGATTTTCGAGACGTCTCCCATTGGTCACAGTTTGTCGGCGGCATTATCTTTGTCATTCTCTACACGTATAGCCGAGTTCTATTGAGCAAATACAACCCATAAATTTCCAGTTCTGAGTTGCCTTTGTAAAAGTAAGGAAATCTTGTTATTTTGGTGATTTTTCATTATATGTGTGTAGCAACGATGAGGTTATTCCAGTGTGCGTTTTCCCATGTCTATTATGCAAATGAGGATTTGTTTCAATGTGTGTGAATATTGAATGAAAACAGCAAAACCTTTATTGTAAAGCTGAAGAGTGCTGCACAGATCTTTTTCCTTTCCGTAGCCATAGAAGCGATATTTTCTTATGACTGACTAATACACTACCTTTCATGTCAATGTAAATTCACAATAAATATTACTGGACGTCCTGCGCGAAACCAATACATTCATTACTTTTTTGCGATTTTAGTCACAACAAAACTTTGCCCTCGTATGGAGGCCGAATAACAGCGTGAAATTTCGATTTCTTGCCCAGTTTATGATCCTCACCGTCGCTAATGTGCTATATTTAAATTAATTCCCAGTGCCAGCAGTATATTGAATTCCCAAATGGATAATTCCATTTGTGTGCTATGTAATACGCCTGTTGTAACTATCCGAGGTAAGGGCAGTGAAGGAATTAACCGTGCCAGCCAAGAGCGAAATGACACGATTGTAACTGTGCCAGGGCAACAGGTCCACAAAAAGTGCTGCTGGGAGTATTGCAAAGCCCATCATATAACATGTGCAAAGAAATCTCAAGACACACCCACAATTCTCCAAAATCGCAGATCATTGGTTCAAAGTGCCGAACGTTCCTTCAGCTTTCGAACCGACTGCTATTACTGTGGAATGGAAGTAGTTTTCCAAGAGGATAAAAAGTGATCAAGGGAGGCCTACAAGGTAACGACGCTGAAAGCCAAGAATGCGGTGCTCGAGGTATGCTCTCGAAGGGGAGATACATAGGTGGCGGCCGCACACGCTAGATTGTTACACGTACATGACCTCCCCGCTGCAGACACAGTGTATCATCAAAGCTGCAGCGTTTACTTCCACACTGGGAAACAGATCCTGCAGGCTTACTCCACAGAAGAAACTGCCAGCAAGAAAAGGAAAACTGGTCGACCTCAAAGTGAGGAAAAGCTGGGTGCCTTTCAGTCATGCAATGCAAGAATTAACAGCCGTAAACTACATCTCCAGCGAGCAAAATAAGGATATGAACGAGGCAGGAAAAGAGTGCGACAACAAGGATTCCATTAAAATACTCTCTGCTCTTAAAGATATCATGATGGGTGTTCATGGCGGCTGTTCTGTCAAT
>NC_090895.1:23354362-23366862 GCF_036669925.1 Montipora capricornis | reverse complement strand
CAATCAAAATGTCACGCGACATTTCGTGACGTCTTACACAGTACGTATTCCCAAACCTCACAGCACTAGTTATACGAAAGGAGAAGCCTGGTTAATAATAACCCAGAAGTGTCAATCTCTAACCTCTGATTCTGGTCCATCGTCGGTAGCTGTATTATCGAAATTTAGAATGCGGGTCCCTCCATCTGGCCATTCAGATGGGCCTGATTACCACAACGCCTCTGATTGGTCTGTAACCATGTAACCTCACGCGAGATTGCTCGTGCTTAATAAAAAATCATCATACAAGGAACAACAAGGAACACAATGGGGACCTTAAGCAAGGACGACTTCGACGGCTACGAGAACGTTGTCTAAAAATATTATTTCCCGTTATTGTAATATTTTTTGCGGTTACTCCGAGTTGCTCAGAATCGAAAGTGAGTGTCAATACTCCAGAAATCAAATTGGCGAGAAAGGTGTGGATATTTATAGAGAAAATTTATCATTAGGTTCTCACGTCTTCCACATATCCTCAAATCTGGTAAGTTCATGTCGTTGTGAGGACGAGAACGGCATAGTAGTGTACGCAAATGTAAAACGCAATTGCAGGGCGTGCAGAGTTTCTGGTTTTGTTCATTAGACCTATTGTTTTGAGGCGTTCTCAAAGCCGCCGTCGTCGTTTTCCCCGCAGAAACCAAGCAGTAGCTGTCGTAAAAATAGATATTACCGAAAACTGATGGGACGCAATTCATCTCAGATCCAGATTTCTTGGTTATAGACTTCTGCCTGGGTTCACAAAGAACTCAACGTTCCAGTGTTTGCCGCAGATCTGGAATGTTTAGGGTTTAGCGCCGCTTAACCTATCGGTGATTATATCGAATACTGCCTTAAATAAATTTCAAACTGGGGATTTCTAAGTGGTTACTTCGTTAATCTTGACGGGTGACAGCGATATGACTTCCACTAAAGGGCTAAGGACAGTTTGTGTCATCTATGAGCCTTTGAAAAGAATCGTAAAATTACTCTTGTTAAACTTTCTTAACCAAGAGCGCCTAGTCAAATTTAAACCCTTTGAATTATCGCCTTAACTGCAGAATACCACGCCGTTCAAAATTACCTTGTATTTCTGTCTCACCTTGCTGAAGATGATCCTGAAATTCAAAATGTCAACAGCATTGATGCATATGATGTTTTAGCAATCACAGACTAAGGTGCAGTTTTTTCACATCACAGAATACAGTCATAGAAATTGAAAGAGACAATGAAAGGGACAATGACAGCGGCATTAATACAGTTTCCCAACCTTACTACATGGAGTTAAGAGAAGTAACAGATTCACAGAGAAGGATGCATGAAACATCACTTTACTCAGAAATACATGAATATGCTACGCTCCATCCTGACACTCGATCCTGGAAAGTTTCAAGACAAAGGGTAGTTATTGACAAAATGATTGGCCAGGGATCATTTGGACAAGTTGCACAAGGAAGAGCTTCACGACTACCATGGGTGGAAGGAACAATAACCGTGGCTATAAAGATGCTTAAAGGTGCCATTATATATAGCCTCTCCATACTTAATTCGCCAGAAAGCTGAGTTTTAGTACTTTTGATAGACCTAAACAAACTTGTAGTAAGAACAATAAAATTGGCCAACTGAAAAGGTGACTTCCTCAACAACCAAGGGCATCCCTCAAACAGACGTGAGCTGGGTGGAAGGGATGTCTTTCCATATTAGGGTGATAATTTGGAGAAGTGTTTCTTTATCAAGGAGCACAAAAATGATGAATAAGGCCTGACGTTTTCAAGAAAAATCAGGCAACTAGTAATGTCCTGTTGCACCTACTAAAATGTATCATTTGCCTTCTTTAAAACGTGCAGAAAACGCTCAAGAGATGGAAAAGAAAGACTTACTGTCAGAACTTGAAGTGATGAAAACGCTGAAACCTCATCCACATGTTATCAAGTTACTGGGATGCGTCACTATATCTGGTAACAGCGATTTATACTCTTCTTCTTCTTCTTCTTCTTCTTCTTCTTCTTCTTCTTCAGATACACAGATATGTCCAGAAATGTAACGCAATTAGATGCAAGACCATTTTGATAAGCGTCACGAAGTATCATGAAATATCGTGCATTTTATCTTGGTTTAAATCCTTGATAGACAATTATGAACAATCATTCCATAGACACTGAGGCACTTTGAGGGTAGCTTTTCGATTTTGTTAATTCTAAATCCCTTCGTTTGGTTTTACCTTAAAGATCCCATACTTGTTATCATGGAATATGTCCCGTTTGGTGATCTCCTGGGCTACCTGAGAAAGAGCCGCGGATTAAATGACACTTACTTCAAGAACCCGGATGTTAAACCGGAAACAAAGCTGAGTTCATTGCAGTTAATGAAGATCTCTTGGCAAATAGCGGATGGTATGAGTTACTTGTCTTCAAGAAATGTAAGTAATGAAAGTGAGATATATGACAGCCTTACATTTTGAACTACAGACAGTGAAGATTTTGAGCGAGAATGACATTCGGAATTGAGAAAGTAACTTAAGCAGTTGCAAAGAAATCCTGAGGAAAATCAGATTTGAACGGGACTCAAACCACGACCTCATGACCATCAGATTGTGCAGGGCAGCTCTACCATTTTAAAGTGCTTATGACGTAAAGAATATATCAAACTGATGACTAATGGTGTTTTCTATTTTGGAATACCTTCTTTCCTTCCAGAGATATTCAAGTCGCTAAGATTGCAAATGACTGTAGTAAATCACAAAATTGAAAATTACTTCCGAGAGTATTGGATGTGTGTTGTTCAAACTCAACAGAAGTAATGTACATCTACTAAGGCACAAAAGGATACCCTACATGCTGTTGCCATGGCAACTATTTCTGCTGCTGGATTTATTTAACGCTGGATTGATTTTGCCGTTTATTGTTGTAATAAAATGTGTTCACTCTCGGTAAGCTTATACAGAGATGTAAAGCATTTTGGGCAGCATATGCGTTTCGAGTCTGACCATCTCCCTGTACTTACCTGTTCAAAATCCAAGATATTTGGTTCATTGTAGAGAGGGACTAGGAATGAGAGTGTTGCCATGGCAACATCTTAATGGGTCTCACTTTGTGCTCTATCTGATGCACATTATTTCTCCCAAGTTTGGATATTATTACTCCAATATGTTCAGAGATATTCTCTATTTTGGGATTTATTACCGTCGTTTGCTATGTTTGTGACGTCATCATTTCTTAAACAAAAACTTGAATACCTCTAGAACGAAAGAAAGAATTCAAAAATAGAAAACACTATTCTTCATCATTTTGAAAGCTCTTTAACATAAGCAAAAGATAGTTTTTACATCATAGGCACTGTAGCTATGAAGACATTTGGGAACTAACTGGTCATTTACGAGCCCTTGTTTTATCCTGTGAGCATGAGGTAAATGAATGGCAGTAACATGGATAAAAATTAATATATTATGAATTTTGGACTGTGAAGACTCCGTCGATCTTGTTCCCAGAGCCAACGTATCTTTTGGTCAGCGCCAAGACACGCTGACCAAAGGACACTTGGGCTCTGGGAACGAGATTGAGACCCCGTGCGATAATGATCACCGCAGTTGAGAGAGCTTGACATGTGCAGTTGCAAAGGAAGTCTGACTGATGGCCATGCTATTGAGCACGGCTTGAGAGCTTGACAGTTCATAGCTGTGTAGCGCATTGCATCTTTTTGCTTTCATTCGACAGCTTTCAAGCATAATCTGGTAAAGGAGCCGTATATTACTTAGTTTGATGCTATTTGAATTACCCGATATTTAATTAGACTTACAAGTCCACTACAACAAATTATAACTTACAAAATACAATACATTACACTTACGTCGCTATACTTTTGACTTACCGGTACATCTATATTTACCTTTACATTTTTAACCAAAGGGAAAAAAAGAATAGTAAAATAAAATAAAACTAAGGCTGTTGTGTTGGCTACTTAAATTTCAATTTTTTTAAGGGAACCAGGACCAAGTCAACAAATTGATGACAAGAAAAGATTCAAAGGCCCCCATTTGTTCTGAATACTAGTGCTGATCTTGTTTTCTATCTCGATCGCTTCAACCGATACTAACTAAACACAGTAAGTCCCATTGGCACTTGAAGAGCCCTGCAGAATCTTACGTCGATTTCCCGACTCTGTTTACTGGAGACGAGTTCAATTTATGTCATTAAAAAGGACTTTTTTGGTGATTGTCCCTTTGCAGACGATTAAAATTTGATACAAATTGAGGTTTAACCGAATACTTTCCTTGTCATAGTTTAAATAACCATTAAATTATTGCGTTGCGACGAAGGGGGACGCATTCTAATCGTGTCGTTTCACAAATATCCGGAATACGTTTCGCGGATATCGATTGTGATGCCATCTGATTTCAGGGTTTGGACACTATCTTGGACTGGCCGGCCGACAATTAATTTAATCGAAGTATATCAGTAGCAAATATAGCTAAAGCTACTTATCAGAACATCAGAAAGCTGTGTAGTGGTGTGTTTTGTAGGAAACAGACACTACAATTCGCCCCCGCATGGAAATTCGTGTCGGCAACGATGCCGAGTTGTTATTTGCTAACTCGGCTGCTTTTCACAGGAGATTCAAGTTCTTTCTGCGCACAGCCAGAAAGCAGCCCACAAGTCCACTTTCCCTGAATATTTCTGGGCAATCAGTACAATAAAAATTAATATTTTACTAGACATTGAACGCACTTAACTAATCCGTGATTACTACTCGGTAAATTTCTTTATAGATCATTCACCGAGACCTTGCTGCTCGAAATGTTTTGGTCGGAGAAGGAGAAACATGCAAAGTGACAGACTTTGGAATGGCCAGGGACGTTCATGTGGAAAGTATTTATGAAAAGAAGTCAAAGGTACGAATCCATAGCCCTTCATAAAACCTATTAGAACTGACGTCTTGCAAAAAAAAAAACAAAAAAAGAAAAAAAGATTACTCTTAAATATTAAAAAAGACAAGCTGTAATTAATGTCAAGATAAGGAGCCAAGAAAAAGGAAATGACTACATGCTTTACCAGAAGGACTTTTACCACGGAATTCCCCGTACTAGAGAAAGGATTTCTTTAAAAATTTTCTTTTTGGGATCACCAAAATGAAAACTTAAAAGTTGTTGCTTTGATCTTCCCACGCAACAATCGTTCTGAAAAATTCTTCGGACACCTTCAATAATACACGCATAAGTCAGTGCAGAATTCAATTAAAGTTCTACCTTATATTTTACACTGAATACTCCCCTCATAGCGGTCTGTCAAGTGCCAGTCTAGCACTCCAAGCAATGATGGAACCAACTGCTACTTTGACTTCGTTGTTCTAAAAAAAATCCCAGGATTGTAAGATTAACATATAAAGTGATTAAAAGACTATGAATTCAAAAAGAACTTTATACCAGCTTTCCCTGTAAATTCTCTCAACTTAAATGTCATCGGGTCTGGGTTATTCTGCAGGGGCGAATCCCAGTGAAGTGGACAGCTTTCGAAGCTCTTATGCATGGACGTTATACAACCAAGAGTGACGTGTAAGTAGCAATCGGTGTGGTTTATTTTCACTGACCTTAGGTTGTGTAACCCAATGTTCAGTCACGTGACTTTCTTAACCATTAAAATGCTATGCCTGAATCACGTCAGCGTTTTTCCTGCACTTAGCATCACGGTCCCACAAGAGGTGAGGACTAAGTACATGAACTCCTTTATTAACTGACATCTTTTATAATGCAGCTGGAGTTTTGGAGTGGTACTTTACGAGATCTTCACTATTGGTAGGTCTGGCATGCTTTTCAAAGTATTAGTTTTTTAAACTGTTAAATCGTTTTGGAATGACAATTTTCTTGCACGTGTGAGATACTTTCACTCCTGAAAGGTATATATTGTTTCTCCTTTAAGGTGGATCACCCTATCCGAGGATAAACGGGAGAAAGGTTATGGAGTTACTCAATGAGGGCTACCGGATGCCAAAACCAAATCATGTAGCGGAGGCCCTGTAAGATTTCTCGGTGTATTTTGCTATTTGTTGTTCAGAACCAAGTGGAGCGCCTTATCCTCCATTTCACAGTAATGGCAATTATGATCCAGACAATAATTGCAGTGATGGCCACCATCGTGAAAATGATGATCTTAACAAGGCTATGACAATGTTGTTGACGAGTTTGAATTGGGAGCTTAAGCAAGAACGACGATGTGTGGGTGGGGTTTCTCTACCCCCCTCCCCGTAAAGCTACAACTTGCCGTATTCTAATTACGTCTCTACTATTCCAAGTAGTTGCGCATGGAGAGTGTGTTCAAATTGTTTTTGAACATAAGTGATGTGAACGTTGTAAAGGATTTGGGAAAAAAAAATTGAAAATTTGTTGTGAAGTGCTCATGTCCTCCACACTGATAACCTTAAATTTGCTCATTTCACGACGTCACCTCAAAATATAACTTTGCTCTATCATAAGTCTTAAGCGATTACGTCCTACAATGTGGGTAAAAAATGATATGAGCGGTTTTTCAAAGTGAAAATAGAGAATGAAAGATTTCCTTTTGCATGCTCACGTTGTCGTCAAATCCTCCACTTTGGTGATTTCACATCGTCGTTATGCAGAGTACCGCAAAGATATATGCTAAAGTCCGTGCTGCACGTGCCACACGGTTATTTATGGTCTTTTAACCAATGACATCTCTCTTTTGTGGCGTTGTTGTCGCCGTCGCTGTCGTCGTTTCTTAAGCTCCTTATTGCCATGACGATAAGGCAAAGAAATGTACCAAAATGTAAACTGCACGTGCAGGGTGTGTTGATCTATTATTTGTGCCGATAAAACATGCCGCTGGAGCTTTTTTAATTATTTGCTGACATAAGTTTGCATTTTGCATCACTTTTATATGTTCTTTGTCTCAGGGACTGATTGCTATTCTGCTATAAATAATTCTACCTTTTCCGTGTAAATGTAGCCCTCTTTATATCTTGCGGTAATAACCGAGTGATAAACACTCGGGTTATTATAACGGCTATTACTATTTGTACAGGTACCAACTCATGCTTAACTGCTGGCAACAGGAACCCCACGATCGCCCAACGTTTGAACAGCTTCAACGCGAGCTTAAACTGATGGAAAACCAACATAAGGTAATTTTGGTAATTTCTGAAGACAACATTCAGAATGATAAAAACGTGGCAATGAATAATTCGTAATGGAACAACTAACAAAAACACAATATATATAAATGAACTTAGTGCTTTTATCTGTCTTAATCTGTTTCAGTGTTTTGCTTTTTATGAGGATGTTTACTCTTTTGTTTATCCTCTGTTACAGAACGTTATCTTACACTTGCGTTTCACATTTAGTTTAATTGCACATTTCAAAATCTGCATTCAACACATAGTTCAAAACAGCTAGTTGACGAGGAGTTGAAATCCGCATTGATTCGAATCAAAATCGGAAAAGAGGTGCGTTACAAATTTCTTGCCGTAGTATTAAAAAAAATTAAAAAAAAACATTTTATACTTTTCTATAGCTCTTAGTCTACTGGGAGGAATACACGAAAATAGCTGGATATGGTGTGTTTCCAATCACACAATATAACCGGGTAATCATAATAAAAACGCATCCTGCAGTTTTCGGAAAACATGTTTTCGTATGGATCATCCATGAATCAGGAGGTCCCGAGTCGCAACCTTCTTGAAGTACTTTATTTGAAACGTCTTTTCCGAGAAAATAATCTCTTGAATTCCACTTGACCTTGGGTAGCAATCGATAAATGAGGAAGTATATGGAGAACGAAGAAAAAAAAAAAAAACAATGAAAATTGCAATAGGAAAATTGAATCTTTTGCCACGCTTAGGTGAATTATATTGTGGCCCAGAAATAATAATAACGATGTTTATGATGTTGATGGTGATGATGATGGTGACAAGAGCCGAATCATATACTCTGTCCCCTTACGAGAAAGTAATTAGTGTCCCATATTTTACGGAATGGCCATTCATTCTATTTGACCAATGTCGTATAGACTTTTTTCTTTGGCCGTCTCAGCTTTATGAAGAACAAAACGCAGGCAGCAGTAAAAAGCATGAGAAACAAGCGTATTGCTTGCACTTATTTACTGGACGCCGTATGCTTTAATGTAATCGTTTATATTTATACAAGCGAGATAAGTAACTTAGTAATTATGACAAATAAACAATAGGTGTAACAACTAATGATAAAATCAAAAAAAGCAATTTCATAGATATAGAATGAGATTCATCATGAATGAGAGATCTGCATGGTCCTTTAAAATGGCGAACTGTATCTATTATTAACAAAACAGGCTGATTGAGGAAAATTTTAGGGCTGTCCAATTAGATCCGAATTATCTTGTGTAGACGCCAAAAAGTGTGGTTCCTTTACCAATAAAACGAAAAGACGTAAGGGACACTCTGCGCCCCCATTCCCCCCCCCCCCCCCCCAATTACATTGTCGTTGTAGTGTATCCATGCAAAGAAAGGAAAGGAAAGGAAAAGGGTAAGAACTTTATTGAAGTGTCTAGTCTTTTAGCGCTGGGGCCGGTTCCTGAAAGGTGTAATAACCCTATTCCAGGAATAAATGTGCCTGGAATGAGGTACATTTATCCCATGCAGGAATAGAGTTAGTACACCTTTCAGAAACCCGGCCCAGGATCACTAATTCAGGACACTGTAAACTGAAATCAACAAGTTAACTCAAATCAAATCAAATCAAATCTTTTTTCGTCTTTTCACAGAGGCTCATCAATATGAAAGACTACGACAAGAAACTCTACGAAAATGTGGAAGACTTGATGTTTTAGAAAGTCTTTGTGGGTTGATTCTCTACTCGTCCTGAATATGATAATAGTGTTTTAGTTTTTTTATTTAGGAAAATAACCATGTTGTTTTTCGGCTTAAGGCTTTCATCGGAGAGTGGAACTATTTGCCAACTAGTTGTTTTTGCTCTGACATTACTGCAGAAACGAGCACTCCTTTTTTATAGGACAGTATTGCTCGATCTATTTAACTCATTTTCTCATTTTTAAATAATTATAGCCAAAAGCGATTTCATTCTTGCTTTTTATGACTACTTGCTTTGTAGTGCAATGTTGATAATGCAATCAAGTTGTTAGTTTTTAGATATCGCTTCTTAGTACAATTACATAGGTGATAAATGAAAATTCTCTGCGCTGATTGGATGCCGTTGGAGTGAGTATTACGCGATAATCGCATAAGCGTTTTTTTAAAATGGCCGCAAGCCGTTTTGTCGAATTGAAAGACAAAGAAATTAATTGTTTAGAAGAAAATGCATATTCTTCAAATAATCACCAACTTAATTATACTAAAACAATTATTCAGCTCAGGCTCGGTGAATATCGGTAAATAAAAACTTCGACTCTGTCTCGGTTTTTATTCACCAATATTCACCTCGCCTTCGGTGAATAAGCCCGGGCTTCCGATTGCTGTGATTGGCCCAAAACATCTTGGGCCAGCTTCTCAACCAATTAGAATGGAAACAAAGCTCCTGAGCATGATCTTCCTGCGCTTTGCCATGATTGCTGAAGGCGTCGGCTTCTCGTCGTGATTGTCTCATTCCTTTGTGATCAGTAACAAAAATAAACGAGTCTGTAAAATCTAAAAATATGTAAAGACTTTCACGTTTTTTTTTCTTCAACATGACGCAATAGGTCTTAGGCACCTCGGAGAGAGATCTAACTTTCGTTCTTGGTTACTCACCCATTTTGACTTTTCCCCGCCCACCTATCTACCCCTGGGTCTCTGCGGATGCACAATAGGCTGCCATGCTACAGTAATTGTTTCTTACTGCAATTCTGCATAAGGAAACCTCATAATGGGGTTTGTTTTACCTTATCTAGCTTTTTATGGTGTTGCCGGTGACCCCCAGTTATTATTTCTAGAAGGTGATTACAGGTTTAGATCAAACTCTCTGCAAATTTAAAAAAAAAAAATATCTGAACCGGATTCATAGCCACCTTCACAGCTGGAAATTTTTTAGGTGTCTCTGAATCTGCTCCAAAAATAGAAATTGGCGGTCACCGAGTTCGTTGTTAAGATATTAGTGTTTAAAGACATAATGTAGGGTGCTTTCAGATGGCCCTTTTGTTGTCATGGTGACGTATTAAATCTTTGAAAGAAATTATTTTTGTTTTATTTGGTGCCATAACATTGCCATTTTGCTAAACAGTGTTGCAGAGTTCATCCTTCTAGAGAGACATCACCTCCAACTGAATTGTTGAAACTGGTGCACATGTGATCCGTTTTAAGATCGCAAAGAGTGTTTTATTTAGATGCTGACAAACACGAGAGTTGAAGGAGAGGTGACATGCATGACAAAATAATGTGTCATTTCATTCACCAGGCTTAAAGCTTAACATTTGACATGATCGATATGTCAATATGTCACCAGTTCGTATTCCAGTCTTGGCACTGAGTAAACAGGACCTTTTTAATACGAGCTCATTTACACGTGTCGTTGCTTGGTCAAAGGGCATCCAAATTAGATACCAGCAGTTTTGTTTGGAGAACCTGGATATTTTTTTTCTACGAGTTTGCCCTTGTCCCGTGTCACAACCGAAGCATTCATCATTTCACAGTTGATTTCTACTTGGAATTCTACATGAGTTCTAATGGTACTAGTTTCGACTTGAAAATTCTTGTTTCTCACTTACTGACAGTTATACTAAGATTGCCCGAGAGCATCGAATGCTCTGATTCTCTGAAACCTTTCAGGAAACAACACATGAAAAGCGAGGAGGAGTAAAATTGTGTTGGCGGTACAATTTCGCGGGTTTAAACCATTTTCATATTCTTTAACCAATCTAGACGAATACCTTTGTTGAAGGAGAATTTGAGAATGTCGTAGAGCCGAAGGAGATGCATTGGCTTTGCTTAGACTTTTTATTCACAAACCAGATGTTTTGGATTAAATAGAAAGTGGCGCACACAAACTGTTTTGTCAGAGTTAATCAAATGGACAAAGCTCTACGGAGAAACAGAGGTAGACTTTGGATGAAGAGTGTATCAACCAAGTCCAAGATAAATATCTGTCACAGTTAGAAAAGGAAGGGCTTTTCGTGATTTATTAGTTGGATAAGAAACGATTTGGAAATACATGAGACAAGAAATATAAGTGATAAAAACCGACGTTTCGGTGCATCTTGCGCCATTATCAAGGTTACATAAGGATAAAATGCGGTTTGTGAAAAGGCTAAGTTGAAGCGAATTTGCATAAAAGAGTGCCAAGCTATTTACATTTAGTGTCACACAACTAGTGGACTAATGAAAATCATGCTTTTTGATTGGCTAAGCTACTAGAGGACTATTAGTAATAGTCCTCGAGTAGCAAAAAGCGTGAAGCTTTCTTTCGTTTTATTCCCAATAAATATTTCTTCAACTTGCATTTGCTAACTTTATTATTGCCTTTTCTGTCCGACTAGTTGGGTGATACTAAAACAATTAGACCCTTCGCCCTTAAGGGCCACCGGTTAATAGCCCATTCGGCTTCGCCTTATGGGCTATTGACCCGTAGCCCTTGCGCGGGCTACGGGTCTAATTGTTAAGAATACTTTGGCACGAAGAGCATCCGACTGTACATTCAATGCTGGTTTAGGAGGCTCGAATGGGTTTTCGGCTGAGCGCGCGCGCGTAAGCCACACTCGCAATTCTAAAAGCTGCTCGCGTCAGCTCACGATTCAAAGTGGGTCACGATTCAAAGTGGGTCACCAGGAATAAACAAATACCGTTAGTTTCGCTCACCTTTCTTCTAATTCCTATACATATGGAATATAAATAGACATCTCCTATTCACGAAAACAACGAAAATTGTACACAAACGGTTTCATGGTCACTTAAATCCGTTTGTATTGGCCAGTAGCTTCACTCGCGCGTGCACTCGAATGAGCGGGTGACGCATGCGTAAATGCCGCTCTTGTAACCCCTTCCTTTTTCCTGATTTTGCAACCTTATTCGGTTATATCTCGGCTTCCGGACGGTGATTTTATTTCATTTTTTGCATGTTAACTTAGATTAATTTAAAACGTTTGTCTTTCAAATTAAAATAAATAAAATTCTGTAGATGAAAAAAGAAATTAGCCACACATTTCAAAAAAAACTTATTTTTTTGAAAAACTGACCTACAGATTTTGTTGAACTTTAAATATTTTAGATATCATTTCTAACATTATCTGGCAACGCTGAATGGGAAGATCTCACCGTCCCGTACGTTTTTTTTCAAAAAAGACAATATATGTTGATTTTAGGGCTCTAGGAAAGCCTTATATCGTTGCTATGGTAACGTTATGTTGGAGGAAATTGTGATTTAAGTAATCTACGATGGGTACTCAGTGCCATGGCCAAATGTTGCCTTGATATGATTACCCTAACTGTATCTAAAAACAGAATATGTTTATTTGTTTGAAAAAAGGAGAAACTATTTCGAGCCTCCTTAAAATCTTAAACCAGCATTGAAT
>NC_090895.1:23341862-23351862 GCF_036669925.1 Montipora capricornis | reverse complement strand
AATCCTGACCACTTCAGGAGACATAAATTAAATCTAGCAGTAATCATTAATTAGGAAGTGCGTTCGTTGGGAGAAACCATTAGACGAGCCGAGATTCCATGAAGGTAGTGCATTTATGTAAAGAACGTCTATCGAAAGTATGATGATGTGGAAATGTGACTAAAAATGGAAAGTTTGGAGTAAAGAGGTCAATAAACCGTTCGTGTCTTTGATGAATTCTTCTAGCGCTTGATAAAATTGTTTTGACATGAAAAATTAAACTCCATTTCCCCTGATCACTCGGATTCGGGTACCCTCCCCGAGATTGTGTCTGTGACGTAAAGTTAATAGCTGCTAGGAAAAGGCATAAGACATTCCAAACTTTACATTGATTTTAACAAAGCAGTATTCCCATAACAGTGCTTAAGGGCCCACTGACGTATTTTTTGGAGTGAGTTGCTAAGGATGTAATGGTTAAGTAATTTGAGAGAAATTGGTATTATTTTGGTCGGTGTCCAACTTTTGTAAGCCAATGACCCTAAATAAAACGTCATACCACGTCCATGGCCACGTGACCAATAAAAGAAAACTCTAAATTTGTCTCCGTGCTACGCAATTTGGGTATTTCATCAATGGTTTGATAATTTGTATTCGTTGTTGCATCCAGCCAAGCATGGTTTTCTTTTTATTTTGAAAAATGTTCTTTTTAAACACATAAACGATACTAAAATACCTCTAACTTTTTCAAAAAAGATGATTTTAAAAATCAATGCTTAGCTATAGTCTGTATTTGGGCGTGAAACGTGCCATGTAAAAAAAAATAATAATTCAATTTAAAACCGCTGGAAATTTAGCTTTTTTCTCAAACCTGAGGTCAGTTCGTTTACGCATGCGCAGTTGATCTGAGAACGAGCGCGAGGAAGGGCGAGAAAAAACCTTCGATGGAAACAACAGTTTGTGCGGTAACTTTTGCTTGCGAGTGGGTTTTCTTGTCAGCTCATGATATGATGACGTCAGTTACCCGGAAGTAACATTTCACTTCCTTAGCAACGCGTCTGTGGGCCCTTAAAACGTCTGTGCGAGCTTGAGCTCCTTTGTTAAATTTGTGCAGCAGTAATTTAAATTCCTTTTGTGGAATTTTACTTCCTCTTAGCAATGGATTTGAAAGACGTATTTTTCGCTTCGCATCGACTGGAAAAATTAGTGAAGTTTCCAAAATCAGTTGGCAGAAGACGACACAATACCATTCTCCATTTTCTCGAACACTTTCCATTGTCGAAATCTTGAATGTTACCCTCCTTTATTTGATGACGCGTGACAAGAGATGACAAGCTAAAATTACATAAATTATATAATTAACCAAGGCATCTCAGAGGCAGCCCCCATTAATGGGTGAAATCGTCTGGCGTTAGACATAGTAAAATCTATTAGGTCTCTCAGGGCTCAAATGGGTTAAATAATGAGTGTCTCAAACACGACTTTCATAATGGCCGACGGCGAGCGGGACCTGGTTTGAGTTAACTGAAAACGAGGGCAGAGAGGCTTCGGGACGTCAACAAGGTTCGTGACAATGACCTTCTGACGTCCATTCTTCAGTTGAAGAAATTATCGGGGAACATGATATTCCTGGTACCTGGAACAGAGTACACGAGTATATCAATAAAGAGTATATCAATAAAGATATCGTTGATCCAGATCCGGACAAAATTTACATCCGCAGGAAAGAAAAGCAGGATGCAATCAACTGGTCCGGTTGCAGCAACATAGATACAGTGGAATTTCCAAGAGACTGAGGATATTCACTTGACAAAATACCTATGTTAACGAAGGTCACGAGCAATCATATCACTAAGTCGGGAAAAACAATCGGTAATATTGACCATCACACTGTTTCAACAGGTTTAATCAGGGTGAGATGTTTTATAGACGACAAGTATCTTAAAACATTGAACGCCCTAGTGACCTTTTTTTTTTCCTTTAAAGGCCAATGCTTTCACAGTTTCAGAAAAATGACCATCGCCATAATCTGAAAATAGAGTTGTGTATTTGTGACTGGAGAAGTCAAGAAAGCCAATTTTTCTTGTGTAGCACGACCAGTGGGCCTTTTGTAATCATGTTTAAGATGTGTAAGTTTGCACTATATAGCTGTAAATCAACCAAAGATCTCTGTGAAGAACCAGACCAACAACCTTCCTTGGAAGGCAACAATGGCACAAGCTCAAGAATGGTGGGAAGAATATTCTGCGTAGCCAATTATGGAAGTGCAAGATAACAAAACAAAGATAGATGAGTTGCTATCGCGGTCTGGTGTTAAATCCATGTTTTATGATGCCAGGATAGAACACTTCACATGATTTTAAGACAGAACAGTAATTAAAAAAATACAAAAGTGAAGATCACAATATGAGCCTATCCCAAATGGCTGTTGAACAAACCATTAAGACCAACAGTACTATATATAAAGAAACGCTCTTTAACAAAAGTGATAAAGCTCGGCCTTTCTGACCTCGTTTTCATGGTAATTAGTCACCAGTTCCGCGCACTGGCCGCCATTATGAAAGTCGTGTATCGCTTGACCTCTTTCAAGGCCAGATTAAATTTGAATAATTTGCAACACTCTAAAGTGATGCGTTGCAACTCCTTGGATCATGAGGAAACGTAGCATCTTTAGTGTCGGCCAAGTCCTTTTCATTGTAATCTTTCTTCGAAAGGCAGGTAAGATCTTAAAGATAATAGACAGAAATGACAGTACGGTTTTCCATACATATGGAAGACGTAAAGACGACACTCACAACTGAAGCTTAGCAAAGACTCTTTTCTCGAACTGAATGCACTAAGGAAATAGGCTTTGCCGTCAACTCTTAAAGTCAAAGGGTTTCATTTCCTGGTTGCATAAAGAATGCGGATATATACGACACCCAGTGTGAAATACCAAAAGCTAAAAGAGAGGAGTAGCTTGGATGTTAAAAACTCCTCAGACAAAATGTAAGAAAGGCTTTTGGAAACACTACATGGCATTACAACTGTTTTCAATCTGTGTTAAATAATATTAAATAGTTAATCAAGTGTGAACGTTCGTGCAGAGGTTTTGCAGATCGTGTCAGCCGAAGATTCAATTTTTTTGCGGCAGACGCGAATGGAAAGTGGACAGAGAGAGTCAGGAAAAAAGTCCCCTTTATATTCCTGTCAGTGCAATTAAAAGCATTGAAGATAATTGACATGGTTAGAGCCTTTGACGAGGTTAGCCTGTCCCTCGTTTCCGTGCCAACACAGCTCTAGAAGAGTTCTAGAAGCGGAAAATAATGGCTTCGAGAAAGCAAGGATTGCCTGACTGATCAAGGATGGTGAATGGCTGTTTATCATTTGATACAAACCCCGCTGAAATCACCATAAAAATAAAAATGATAAAGCTGTCTTCTTTGCCTGACAGGAATACAAAGATCCTAGACGAGATTTCCAAGAGGAAATCAAAGGTGACTTGAAATGATGAATTGAATGTTTCGGTTGTACAACGAGAGAATTTGGAAAAGAGTTCAAGTGATCCACACAGAATTCGATCCTAATATATAGATTTAGCCAAGCCTAAAAGCGGAGCTTCCTGGTTATTTATTCTTACTGCCTGTAGGGTTAGTGAAAATAAAAGGTTTCGAATCGTCCACGTTTTGATGTTTCCGGTTGCTGCTTAATTAAATCATTTTCTTTGCTTTCTTCTATAGAAAAATTCATTGCCCAACTAGTGAACTCCACGGCAAATTTCACGCTAAAAACCGATATCGCATGAATCAAGAGGCGATGAGTGCGATATCGGTTTTTCTAGTGAAATTTACTTTGGAATACACCAGTTTGGCAATGACTTTTTTCTTGAAAGGCATGAGAAAGAAAACAAGCACACCCTCAGCGAGCGAATGGAAAAGGAAAAAAGCCATTTCAGTGTCAACTGTCAATAGCCAGCGAATAGGAATAATTATCACGCTAAAATTAGAAACCATAAAAGAAACCTTTGTCAGTTCAAGGTCAAAAAAATAGTTTTACCGATGTAAATTTATTCCACTTTATCTCTGAAAACGAGATCATTCACGTTTTGATGTATTTCATTGAAACACGCTAGGTTGGCTTGGTGCAAGAATCGGAAAAATACGGCAATGCAACCAAGAAAGGACGAACTTCAAACAAGATCCCCTCCAACAATAAATTACCTTTAGGTGCTTTAAACAAACCTCTGAAAACACAAGCTAGTGACATTTCCACCTAACTTTACGAGAACTCATTGCGATTACGTGTTTATAACATAAGGACAAAATATTCTGATCACTGTCCAGGCACAAGGAAAACCAGTTGGGCAAACGGATTAAAAAGCACTTGTCCCGTCGCATTTTACAGCAAAACAAACAAACAAATCAACTTTTTCTTTATGTTCAAAAGAGCACAGATAATAGTTATTTAATTCCAGTTGACAATCAAAATTGGAGTTTCTTTCCTAAACAAAGGAGAGACCGACTAAGCCACTTTTAAGAATACGCATCCACTTTACATAACTTATCCGTAAAAATAAAAGAATTAGCTATAAGGGGGTGATGTGAAGTGCTATATTCTACCCATGTAATGCGCCGATCAAATCGAAACTTCAACAACCCCCCTCCCCTCCGGGCAATCCCCGGGCATTTGACTATCTTCTGTGCCCTGGGGAGTGGGAAAATTGAACCGGAAGTGTCAGGTTTCAAATGATTTTTTTTTCGGGTGCCGAAGTTGGTAAAAAAAATTGTTGCAAATATTATTATTATAGTTATAAATATGACATTCTTCTCAACGGTTATGGATCATGCGTGACACTAACTGTGACGTCCCGTGACGTACATGCACCCCACGTGGTCGGACGACGACGTGTTTGGACGAGATGGAAGAGTTTTAAGGAAGAGATGTAGCATTTGTGAGCGATTGGCTTACTAAAAGGTCTTCATAAGGAAGGTCCTTATTAGGGACAGGAGGAGCCGACGACGATTGTGCTTTAGTAGGGTATGACAGACAAATCCGACGATAGGGTAGGGCATTTGAACACCATTTTGGCCCGAGAGGGCGGGAATTTGAACGATCCAATCTTCAAAAGATCAAATGCCCGGGCTTTGCCCAGGGAGGGGGGGAGGGGATGTTGAAGTTTCGAGTTGATCGTCGCAGAAACCATGTCAGCGTTAGCCGTACTATCGGAAATGGGCCCACTCAAGGACAGAGAAAAGCTCTGACCAGGGTGAGTATTGAACTCACGACCTCCGGGCTAGATCACCGCTGCTCTACCGACTGAGATACAAGGTCAGACGGGAGCAAGTCGTGCGAATTGAAGATGTCAAATTCACGGCAATAAATATGTATAAGTACAAAGGGTTTCGTTTATGCAAACGTTGGCCGTGTACTCCCGTCTGTCCTTGTAGCTCAGTCGGTAGAGCAGAGGTGATCTGACCCAAAGGTTGTGGCTTTAATTCCTACCCTGGTCAGAGCTTTTCTCTGTCCTTGAGTGGACCTATTGAGTAGGCTGGGCTAACGCTCACATGGTTTACATCAGTAGAAACTAGCACTTCTCATCACTCTCTCATAGCTAATTCTGTTGAAATATAGTGATACACGGCCGACGTTTGCATGAAAATAACCCCTCGTAAGAATAACAAACGGTTTAGTGCCAAGGAAAAAAATTGTAGAGTAACTTCTTCCGCTAAGTATGAGCTATTACTGGTATTCTGTTTGTCGTTGTCATTCTCTTTCACTCATTCCTTTCGTTTCTGTTCTAGACATAGGTCCTCCAGGCACCATGTAACCTTATCAGAGTTTCTAAAGATATGCCAATATTGCAATACAGAGAAAAAAGCAGCTCTAAACAAATTAAAAATAAACACTCAGCTTTAAGTTAATATCCCTCCGATGCTTGGCTTGAATAACTGCGTAGCCACCAGTGTGGACCACAGCTATCATGATATGTCAAACTGGATTAAAACCAGCGAAAAACATTTTCCAAACCATTTCCCACCTGAACACGAAAAGCTTTGACTGTGTAAGAACTATAGTTGACATAGTATGGCTGTGTAGCCGCGTCGATTCACTGAAAGCGCGCGAAAGATGAAGCTTCGTTTATGTTTTGGTGACTTAACCTGGGTTGAGCCTGCAATCCAATCGAAAAACAGTAGCTGGTCAGCGGTCAAAAAGCACACTTGACCTCTGTGAACTCTAAGCTTGAGCCCGCGATATAGTCACTTGACACTGGTCAGCGAATACCTTGTTTTGACAGGTGTCACTTGATCATAACATGGATGTCCAAAGTCAAAGATGTAAGGTCACATTGGCATACATGGAGTGGTGGACGTAGGGACGGACGGTCGATGACGTCATCGCTATAAAACCTGGATCTTGAATCACGGGTTCATTTTCCTTACATTCACGAATCACGGAACCTTTTTTTAGGAATTCACGTATCACGTAGTTGGATAGAGAATTGATCGATTTCTTATATTAAATGGAAGCAAAGTTCTCAAAATATTTCTTGAACTAATAAAGTTCTTTTTGCAACCTCGATCTCTTGGTCTGATAGGATGCCACGTTTTTTGTCCATTGGTTGTCCTTCAGCTTTCCCCGATTCCGGTCTGAAATAAAACGAAACGAGTACTCTGACGCTCACCATTGCAACAATTCGCAAGTGAACACGTGTTATAAATTTGACAAGCAGCTTTCATTTCATTTTCCAACGAACCAACCTCTATTGGTATATATAACGATTCACCCATTACAACTTTAAAGGATCACGCGTCACGCTTAATATATTATCCACGAATCACGGGTGTATTTCTTCAGTTTTCCCGATCCACGCTCCACGCTTGGAAATTTTTACCTCAAATTCGGCTAAGAAAACGTCCCCAGTTTCCAGTCATCCTACCGGAAAAACTTTCTCGGCCTTAAGAATTTCGCAATTTGGGCCCAGTTGCTCAAATTTCTTTGCTTTCAGCGAAGTCCAGGGTCCGAAAATGGTACTTATCGGCAAACAACAGAATTCATTGCACTTCAAGCTTTGTTTTAATATATGTAGCCTAGCTTGCCATATTCGAAATACATGCTGGTTGAATCGGCAATCCCATTGACAGGACAATAGTAAAATAATAAAGAACCATAATTTATAACAATAATAATAATGATGATAATAATCTATAAAATTAAAATGACACTTCTACACTGTAGCACTAAGGACTACATTCTCACTAGTTAAGGGCAAATAATTCAAAGAATTCAAATAATTCTATTTACCAAAAATTGGCTAGGGCATCCTGACTGCACTATTTGCTTATTTTTAAACACGGTCGTAATTATTTAATGAGTAACATTTTGTTAACGAGACAATCAAACTTGTTCTGGCATTTTTTCAACAACTGTGCGTATTATCCTATTGTTTACGCACCGACGAGGTCTTGTTTCTATGTCCATCGACGCGTACGAACAGATGCCCACGGGTGTATCCGACATAACCAGCATCGCACAGGTCACACTTGAATTGATATACAGCGCATTGTTGGTCAATGAGCTGAGGCTTTGGCTCGCCTTTCGGGATCTCCGGGGCAATCTTGCGACTCGTTAAACTGGCTGGACAGTAGTTTGGAGCTTCACACTGAGATCTTTTAACTGCGTCTTCATGATATTAGCAGACTCGTGGTCTTTAAAGGGTATAACGACCCGAGTAGTGTTTTCTGTGGTAGCTTTAGACCGCAAAGAAGACTGGTCAGCGACCCTTGAATCTAGGAAGGTTTTAACAGTGTAGTCCACAAGGTACTGGGGATACTTCAGCTTAGAGAACATAAATTTCAGTTGCTCGCACTCCTCAGTGAAGTAAGACCATGACGAAGACAGGTGATTTGCGCGATCGAGCATAGTTTTCAGTAGGTTACGCTTGTACCTATTGTCGACATGACTGTGGTAATGGACTAAAGTATCCCCAGCACTTTGTGGACTCCACTGTTAAAACCTTCCAAGATTCAAAGGTCGCTGACCGGTCTTCTTTGCGGTCTAAAGCTACCACAAAAAAACACTACTCGGGTCGTTATACCCTTTAAAGACTACGAGTCTGCTAATATCGTGAAGACGCGGTTAAAAGATCGCAGTGTGAAGCTCCAGCTAGTTTTTACGAGTTGCAAGATTTCCTTAACGACAGGCGAACCAAAGCCTCAGCTCATTGACCAACAATGCGTTGTATGTCGGACACACCCGTGGGCATATGTTCTGAAAATAGAAGCAAGATCTCTTCAGTGCGTAAACATTAGGGAACTTAAGCACACGCGTTTTTGAGACGCAGACGGCAACCGGAAGTGAGCTGTTTTCCTTTTAACTTGTCTTCACAAAACCACACGTACATTGCTAAGTATCTTTTCTTCGTTAGAGATGATTGGTATAAAAATCTGGGAGACACCACTGTCCTGAAACGTGAAATGTTGTCTTCCGGTTGCCGTCCGCGTCTTCAAAAACGCGCGTGCTTAAGCTGCCTATTATGATAATAGACACGCAACCGTTCCGGTGGATGACCTTCGCAATTGCTTTGAGTTTTTAAAAAATTGGCCACAACAAGTTTGACTGTCTCTTTAACGAGATGGTACTCATTAAACAATTACGACCGTTTTTAAATGTACAATCAGACTCAATTCCCGCTAAGGTCTTTGTCTAACTTATGCAAATTAATGACTCTGAACTTTTAGTTATTCTTGAAATTGCATATCTAATTTAGTTTCCCTTGACAACGGCGCCAAAATGTCGCCGAAACGTCGGAATTTTTTATCGTTAGGTTTTGCCTGTAGATGTTTGTCTAAATCGCTGTTGATCAGAATTCTAGAATAGAACTTCATTTTAAATTCTTGTAAAGATATTTTATTTTGTACTAATTTTTCAATGTACAAATATTTAGTGAAGGGAAGGGTACAGGTTTTCGTATTCTTGGAGTCAGACTTGAGGGGGGCTTTCAGTAGGAGATACCAAGAGAGACAGGCAGCATTTTCGTAATTAATTAATAAATAAATTGATTTATTAATTAAACCATTTGCTGACTTTCGAGTAAAATTCTATAGCCCAGAGACAACTACAAAAGGTATGGATAACAGTATCGTTCTCTCGGCAGTAGATACAAAGCGTGTCATGATCATTTTCAGTATCAAAAGAATGGAGTTCTCTGTTTGTTACAACTACTCTTTGCCGGAGCTGGAAATAAAATTCTCTCACTTTGTTGTCGCTTGAGATATAATTTACACGGCTGAAGAAAAATCGATCATAGTGGCCTCTGACTTTAAGTCTCTTTGCCGTTTTTCACTCCCCTTCAATGTGTGTTTGTATTTTGGGTTCTTATCAGAATCCAGTACTAGTTCCTATTTTTTATGGTAATATCAATACTTTGCTGGAACTCGCTCACTGAGGTAGACTTATATATCACAATATTTTAGCTACGCACAGCAGCTGTAATCTAGCCTCGGTTGTTCAAAAGGTGGTATACACGCTATCCACGAAAGGTAAATCAACAATCAACCAAAACCCATTGATAAACGTTAAAAAGTTTTACAAACTCGGAGCTAAAAGTTAAAACTTATGAGTATTTTGTCCGTTTTTCAACCGGACTTCATCAGTCCCCAATGATATCGAATGTTAAAAAGATGAATTTTAAAAAGGGTTTTTTAACGCCTCTGGGGGTTTCAGAAGTGTGTTCATAGATTAGCTGCTCTTGATTTCCAGAGAGCCGGGCCGTTTCGCCAACGTACTCCTTGTTACACTTCTCATAATGGGATCTGGTACACAGTACCGCATTCTTGAGATTGACCGTTGTGTCCTTGACCCGCTACCAATTGAGATCTTAGAGAATTGACGGAGTTTATGGAATAAGTGTAACCTCGTGTGACTTGAAAGCCCTTTGCCAGGGCGTTCTGAGATCCTTTGATGTATGGCGTGATGCTAGATTTTCTTCTCGTTTGCAGGCGTTGTGACTGTAAAACCAAATTGAGTTATCCAGTGGATAGTGATG
>NC_090895.1:23327379-23335501 GCF_036669925.1 Montipora capricornis | reverse complement strand
TGCTTACGATTCTCAAGGTAGGATTTAAACCAGCACAATGCTTTGCCTTTATACCAAAACGACACGAGAGTCTCTGAAGAAAAATCTTATCTTACCTTATCTTATCTATGTCACTTACATCGCTTGCTCCTTAAGTTTATTACAAGGTTGTATCAGCCTGGGTCTTCCGGAGTGAACGCCTTTGCTCTAGACTGGTCCATAGAAATTTGCTTCTTATACCTTCCTGTCTATTTAAACCTCCATAGTTGCTTTCATCCGAGGGTCTGCCGCAGCTGGTTCCACTTGAAATTTCGCCTATTTTGGCCCCGCCTATTTTCGTTGGTCTCCACTGGAGTCGTTTTGTCCACGGGTTTTTTTTTTCTGCCAGATGTTCAAAATCTTTTCATCAGAAGATTGGCCAAGATCACTAGTTTTGGTCTATAGTTCCTGTTATCTTTTCGGTGGATTACTCTATAGGTCTCAGTTTTCCCTACTTAGCTAGCTGCTGAAGTTATGTTTGTGTTTTTTTTTTTTTTGCGTTTCAGGTGTTCTAGTTTTTTTTATAGTACATTACGCTCTAGCTTCATTTTTTGCTGCATGCTTTCGCTTAAACTGAGTTGCACAGCCTAGGGGCCGATTTTGTTATGCCTCGTTATTTGTTGTTATTGTTATTTATGTTTTTTTGTTTATTTGGGATAGCGTCCCTGTGGGTTTTGTTCTGTCTAGGTACGCGGGGAGTATCGACGTTATTGAACCATGCTTTACGAGCATGACCTAGACGGCCTTGACATGTCACCCTCGGTGGGTTTGTGATGTGTAGCTGCACAGCCTCTAATTTGTGTGTTTTATGCTGTAAGTTTTCGTTTGGGTTGCACAGGCTATGGTCTCTTTGTTAGTGATTGTCGATCGCTGAGTTTATTTTTCGTTTAGTGCGTTGAAATTGAGCAATAGCTTGTTCTTGTGCCCTCGCGTTTTTGACGATTATGTCTCTATGTCGTTCTTGATTCGTACGTCGCTAGCTTAGCCGTGTATTTGTTTAATAGTTTTTAGTATTGTTAGCCCTGGCGAAGTTCCTATGTCTCTTTATGCATTTATCTTCACGTGCGATGTTTTTGATCACATGAGCTATTGAATGGCCCTTGAATTAACCCTTGGTGGGTTTGTTGTCTAAGTACACCTTTTATAGTATTGATCTTCACTGATGACCAATGCGTTTTTGCATGGACTAGAGGCCCTTTTATAACGCCCTCGGTGGCTTTATTGTGTCTACGTACATATCTACATATAACTATTGTTGTTAATGAACAGTTTGTTTATAGTATGGGCTGAAGGCCGTTGATAATCACCCTTGGTGGGCTTGTTGTGTCCAGGTACACATGAAGTATTGATGTTCATGAGCAATGCGTTCATAGCATGGGGTGGAGGCCCTTGATAATCTCCTTGGTGGGTTTGTTGTGTTCAGGAACACATGAAGTATTGATGTTCAAGAACTATGCGTTTATAGCACGGGATTCAGGCCCTTGCCGTTCGGCTAGGTGGGTCTCTTTTGTCTAGTGTTGCTGTCCTTGAGCGATGCTAGATTGGGCTAGAGGTCCTACATAGTCGCCCTTGTTGGGTTTTTCATGTCTAGGTAAGTACTTGTGTCCGTCTATTATGCTTTCATAGCATTTGCTTAAGGCATTGATTATTCATTCATAGGTTCCCTGTTTTTAGTCTGTTATTACTTTCTGCTTGCTTTTCTCCAGAGTCTTCAATTGTTCATGCTGCGGTCCATTAATCCATTTATTTTTCGTTCTTTTTTCGCTGTTATTATTATTATTTTGCCGTGTGTTGCTTTATCCCTTTCGTTTCTTTAGTCATTTTCACGCAGAGTTCTGGTCGACATCTCTGCCGTTTTCTCAAGAAGTCGTTTCCATGACTGAAAAGCTTGATTGGCAGTTCGCGCTTCCAGTGAACGCGTTTTACTGTAGCAGCCCATACAGGGATTGTTCGCCTTACAGCCTCGCGTGTCAGAAAAGCATAGAAAGGAGTCGCTTAACGCAGATCTTCCGAGGAAGTTGTCGGAAGAGCTCATATGAGCGATCTACTTCTATTGCATCATTAAGTTATGTTTGTTTTTAGGCCTTTCAGGTTTTCTTCGTTTTTTGGTTGTCCCGTATTAGGGCTAAGAAAGTCAGATTTCCATCATGAGCTTATTTCCATTTTCACTGAAAAGTGCTAAGTTGACCTGCTAAGGAAAGGCGTCGGTTTTTTTTATTCCGACGACGCGGGTATTTTTTGGCCTTTTTCCGCCTAAGCCACAAGCAGTTGCAAAAGAAGTTGAGACACTCACTGTTGTTAACCATACAATGGGTGTCATCAAGTCAGCGCATCTCCAACCCCCCTTTCCCCCCAAGCAAAGTTGTTTCCATTTCCACTTGGCACTCAGACTAAAGGGTATCAACATTGAAAAAGGGGAGGGGGCAGGGCCTTTTCTTATGTACTGGAAGAGGAGTTTTAGGAAGAAGAGGTGGATTTTCCATTCAGTGTCTCAACCTTTTTGCAATTGCTTGCAGTCGTACGCGTTTGTTTTCACTATATAAGGCTACGAGCTATTCTACTTACAGCGACTCTTTCAAGAAGTCTTTCCATGGTATTAGTCCCGATATTGCTTAATTTAGTACTCACTTGGCTGGCGGAGCTACATCATCCTCTAATCCTGGAGTCCCCGACAGTCAGTGCTATTAATTCCTATGTCATAGACTCTTTGGAGAGTTTATTAGAGGTCTCAAATTCAATTTCGCCTTCACTCAAGCCCTTTCTTTTAGTTCTACGGAGGGCTTGGTTGGCCAACGCGCCCATATATCACCCACCTTGAGTGACCGGTTTAGTAGTGGAAGCAAAATATGTAATTTGTGATAATCCTAATTAGCATAAATTGATATTTTGCCGTCACGCAGCAGAGGTCTGGTTGTGAGTGGCAGGCTCTTGGAGTGCCACGTGATCGTGGTTTGTATTTTGGCGATCGTTTAGCTAGTGAGGCATTCTACGGTCAGCCTTCGTCGCGTGCACAAGTCCTGTTTCGTTTTTTGTCCTATCAAGCTGAATTAGTGTTTAATGCCTTTCTTAAGCAGTATATGAAAGTGTTCATTTCCATTGTAAGTAGTGTCTTTCAATTAGAATTCCCTAGAACCCCGCGGGTTGCACCACTGCGTTGGTCAGGGGTACACGTCCCCCCTTTTTTTTCACCTGTTGGCTTTTTTAGGGGTTTTCGTGTCCGGCTCTGATGCATTTCTTTTCTCTTTATTTTAGAATTCATGTATTAATATTTTTGTACCTATTCCAATGCTTAATAAACTGCACAGTGGCTTGACTGGCCAACGCGCTCATATATCACCTAGCTTGAGTGTCCGGTTGAGTAGTGGAGGCAAAGTAAAGAGTTTGCAAAGTTGGGAAGCCATATTTGTTTACTTTCCGCGTGGGAGAGCCGCGCGTCGGTCGCGCGAGCTTTAAAGCTCGTGCCATCAGCCACTTTCTAGTAACCAGATTGCGCGCGGTCAGGAAACTATATGAAGCCACCTTAAACATTACATACAATACCTACAATACAGCACTTACGGCAAAAGGCGCGCGCTGAAGAAAAAACAAGTTTTTATTAACTACACATATACTCATCAGAACTGCACAGTTAGGTCCACTTTTTTCTGCATTTATGAAAATTGCCGTTTTTTATTGCGATTTCTCTTCCACACTGAATTTTATTTTCAAGAAAACCAGAAAGACCTCAAACTTTGGAACCTCAGAGTTGTTTCTAGCAAGATGAATATAATATTTGGCGATTAACAGATAATGATTAAAAGTGTGAAAGCTTTTGGATTCAGGTTTGTAGCCATAGAGGATCTCATTTGGGCTAGGAGTTAAGTTGTCAGATCGCTTCAAGTTCCACGAATTCAAGACATCTCTCCAGAAAAGTTGGACAACGGGACACTCACAAAACATATGAATAAATGTTTCATAAACAGAATTGCAATGTTAACATTCAGAGGCCTAGGGTGGTTTGATGTTCATTTTACAAAGGAGTTGATTGGTGGGAAAGATGTAATGCAAGCGTTTGAACTGATATCTCAATTTATTTTCGGCAGTAATTTTAAAAGGGAGCTCATACACAAAACTAGGGCAAAAAGTTTGCCTTATTAAGTTCATTTCAGTGACTGGAGGGCAGAGGGACTCCTCAGCGAGCAGTGGGCGTACTCGTTTAGCGTACACATTCTGTATAGTTAATGAGGTATCGGATGGTTCTTTGGCGCTAAGTCTGGTCTCTTGGTGAAGCCAAGAGAGTGCTCAACAGTGAAGGAGCAGTATATTGGTAGAATGGCTACTCAATCTGAGTACATATGGATTTTTATACAGTTCTGTTTCGTAGACCAACTCGAAGCCACAATGTAAACCAAAAATTGTCCACTTCGTGCGTGACAAAATAATAAATTTGTGTATACTATTTCTATGATTTAGCAATAATCGCATTCGCATTGCTCATAGTTAGTAAACTATGCATCGCTGGAGCATCCTTGCGGTACGACATAATAATAATAATAATAATAATAATAATAATAATAATAATAATGATAATGATAATGATAATGATAACAATCACAGTTGGCACAACAGCATCGATAACACTTTTCGCAACAGTGAAACTTTGATTAATAAAGCCTTTAATGAAACGTGTGGGCAGAATGCCCAAAACATCTTGCTTTTCAAGAAGAGCGAATGCGGCTCCTCTTCTTGTTTTAAATTCTCATCGTAAAGGGCCTCATATGCGGCCTCCATATTACCGCGAATTTAGAGTTGATTGACATTTATCAAAATAACGTCATCGCTTCTCTTAGATCGACCAATAAGAACACTCCGCTACCGGAGCGCCGCGGTATTTGCGACCCGCAGCTTTAGCCGTTAGAAGTTCAACGCACGGGTTCGTTTTAACGATTCTAAAGCGAAAGAGAGACTGCTCGCAGTCGATCCTATTGCTAATCTTTTGCAGGTCTGTGGCTAAAAGTATTTTAATTTACATTTTGTTTGAACATATCTACTCACCGCAGTATCGGAGCCAACAGTTTGGAGGCTTTTGCAGCTCATAGACGTAAAATGCTCCACAATTCTTAATTTTGATGTTGTTATTCCAACGACAGTTTCCCCACTAGAAATAACAAACCGTTCGATTCACTTCACCATCGGCAACGGCAGGGTTGTTACCATTGATCCAACCTGGGGCATGCGTACCACAGCGATGGGTGTGTGGTGGTCGTGTGTTTGGTATCTTATCTCCAGCATCACCAGTGAAACGATACCATCCTGGGATGAGATCATTCCTATCACATTTTAACGGGCTTTGATCAGTGTTCCCAACGAGACGATCAGAGGAATTGAGAATCTTGTAATTGCCACTTGTGCATGGATCAAGCGCTGTAGTACAAAAAACCGATGCGATACAATCACTTCCCTTCATATTTTCATTGGGTACGTTAACTTAAGACAAAATAACTTTAACTTAAAACATATAGGCGACTTCCTGGATTCGTCAAGGCTTACTCTCAGGTAAACGAAAAAGGGGAAAAGATAGTTTGTGTCGCTCAGGATAGGGACAATTAACGCTGATATTTTAGTTTGTTGATCAGTGTTGTTGTCTTTGATTTGTTTTTAATGCACATCGTTCTTGGTGTTGTTATCGGTGGTGGTTGTGGTGGTCAATGCTGAATAATAAGGAAGGTTGTCAGTATTTGATAAACTAAAATGGATGATTATTTCTGTGGGCCTAAAGAGATTGAAAAGCAACAAAAACCGATAAAAGGTGTGTCCTTGTTTAAATCAAACGAAACAACTTCTTGAGTTAAGTCGTCTGTTATCTTCTTTGAGCTTAAGACAGCAAAAGCTCACTTGATACCCGGAACTTAAATAAGAGCAGTTCTCTGAGAAAGTAGCCTTCGAACGCAGACGCATTTCCGGCGGTCGTTTTCTCTCCCCCGAAAAATAGCGTCTGCGAAACCGAGCTGCCAAACGATTTCTGTGACGTAACAACTTTTGTTTGTTTTTTTTTGTTTTTTTGGGTGATCTCCGCTCAATTCGTGTTATCGTTTTAACTAGCGAACCTTTAAAACGAACAGCTATGGGTGAGACGCCAAAGAAGACTTTAGTAAGATTTCCTGCAGTGGCGAATGTTGCATTCTTTGAGGGACAAAATGTTTGGTTGCAACAGGGAAGATAAATGTAGTTAGTAAGAGTGTTTTGGACATCTCCTCTTTGATACTTCGAGCCGATTTATGTGGTCTAACTGCCTCACGAAGTGCTATTATCGACCAATACGATACAAGAAAGCCGTACGTAAAGTGGACGACTCGGAGCTTGAGGACTAAATTAAAAGACCGTTTGACGGTGACATTACTCTTCGAGTTAAGAGCGAAGAAATGTTCGAGTTTTGGTGACGCTTGCTCGAAATGTTACGCCGTAGTAAACGTATCTAGAAAAGCAAGAAGTAAAATCGGCCCGAGCGCCGTTTAAGCTCCGGAATATGCATAAGCTGGATTGCTATGGGGATCTAAGGACTTCACCAATTCTAGCGCTCGTTTTTGCTCCACCGAGATGACAAAACGTCGTTAAAGAAGCCTTTGAAAGTTTCAGTGAGAGCTTAATGTATAAATATTTACATCGACACCGCTTACTAAAGCGGAAACTCAAGGCGCTAACTTGAAGGCATTGTCTTTTCCAAAGTCAGAGAAAAGAAGACCAAAGGACATGTTACTGTAGAATATCTAGTAAAATGTAACAATCTGAAAACAATTGGTATTGGATAAATCAAAATCACAATATTTTTCCCCGAAGAGCACCGCACGGTCGAAAACACCACAAGCCACGACTTTCAAAATCGTGTAGGTAAATCGTGCAGGTAAATTGACGAAAACGTCGCGTCTCTCCTTGGCCGCAACATACTTGATCGCATTCTCCTGCAGCTGGTGGCTTCTTAGCTTTTAGATACCGAAAATCTCATAATCTTTTATAATATCCTCCATATTGCCAGCCATTAATCTGGCTTGTGTTTACGTGGACAACGCGCAAGTACTTTGCGTGTTCCCTGCGTGTTGGTTCTGCAGATTTATGTCCCTACTTCTGAATAGCAAAGAATCTTACGTCACAAAAATCGTTTTGCAGCTCTGTAAGTTCATTAAGTCATCTGTGGACAGTGGTGGTTGGAAAAAGTATTCGAGTCATTGATGGCAGTCTTGGAGCTAGTTGGAGTGGTTGCAGTGGTAGCTGCAACCCGTCCGAGTGAAAATTACTCACATATGCGAAGAAGTCTCTACAAACCCAATTCAGTCCAGTCTGCAACACTGCTGAGTTCCGTAAGTAAGTTAAGTTAAATTTGAAGGACGGGACTCGATGGAGGAGGGACATTTTTGCTCCCTTAAGCCCAATTGGGGATAGAAGGATTCATTATGATGATACGATTTTGGTAGTGGTTTTGACCCCACAATGTTTGCCACTTCCTTCGTGAGAACAAGAATTCTGTGAATTTACACTGGATAACACAAATACCCTCAGTGTAAGCTGTGACTTAATTATGTCACAATACAGGGGTTAAAAGGTCTACGTATAAAGAGATATAACTTCGCGTTTACCGTTAACGTTAAGCTCGTTCGTTTCGTTTCGCTTAAGATTATAGAAAATTTCATTTCAGCTAATTCCTTGCCTGTCAGTAACATATATGGAGCAGGTTTTAAGAGTAGAGAGACAATTAAGTTGGAAGAAGCAAAAAGTAAAAATAATAAAAATAACAAAAAATAAACCATGGCCGTGCCCTTAGGGGCTGTTTACATGGAGGTAGGAAGATCCTAGAGGGCGGATCATCCTAGCGCCATATGTTTTCTGCATGTATTCAGTTTACATGCAAGAGGTCGTACTTGGCCCTAGTGCTAGGATCTTCCTACTGCTAGGATCTTCCTAGCTGTGAGCTAGGAAGATCCTAGCGCTAGGAAGATCTTAGCACCATGTAAACTGCCTTCGCTCGGAAGTTCCAGGTACTAGGGACAAAAAAACAAACATAGCGGCGGCCGGGTGTTCACCGTATTCAGCTGCCAAAGGTCGGCAATTTCGTCTGGCGTTGCCACAGGAC